>NC_133619.1:98274143-98574143 GCF_048593235.1 Sminthopsis crassicaudata
GTAGTGGTGTCTGGAGTACATAAGAAGTGTTCCACACAATGATTAGTTTTTTCAACCATATACATGTAGAAAATGCAGTGCAAAACAAATTTTGGAGCAAAGAAGGAGAGAAATAAGTTGCATTTTGTTTGGTAAACCTCAGGAATTAAGATGCATCATTAAGATTAAGAGCAGTTATATATAAAAGCAGTTGCCAGGGAGAAACATCCATTTTTTTAAAATGACTATACTTCTCTTGTCCTCCTCACTTCTGATCTTCTAAACAAATTCTCCTGTACTTCCTCTTGTGATGATAGAAAAAGAAAAATTCAATCTATATTTTTCAAAAATATAAGCTGTGGGAGAAGAAAAGTTCTAAGAGTATATAGACCAGACCAATAGTCATTTGTAGCCATTTACTGAGACTACTATATATTATAAAGTTATAATGACAGACTAGTAAGTTTTGATCTAATCATTTGTACATCTTTGATATCACTTTGAGAGAAATAATTATTAATAACCAATATCTTGGGGAAATTCAGCACTTTCCCCTTCCTAATGTCTCTTCCAGGAATTTACTGATAATGAGGTTGAAGTAACTCTCCTCAATCTTGGTCAGACCCTTCCTAATATAATAAAGAATTTAATTTAAGGTGTAGAGAAGCCCATTATGTTCTACTTAAGCTGGGGTGAATATAAATCCTTTTGTATGGCTGCCAATGGTCTGAGTAGAGATAATTTCTTTGTCAAAGGTTGACATGATTTCACTAGCAGCCTTTCCTTGCTTCCAAGTATATATAAACTGTGAGTCCTCCTTCATGATTGTCTTTTGTCTAAGAGAGATGGCCAAATGGCTGTCCTTTAATTAATAATCTGCTGGCTTTATTAATAAAATGATTGTCTCGCAAACCTTTTAAATCATCACAACTTTGTTGTTGTTAAGTCATTTTTCAGTCATGTCTGACTCTTGAGGACCCCAGTAGGAGTTTTCTTGGCAAACATACTAGAGTGGTTTGCCATTTCCTTCTTCAGGTCATTTTACAGATGATGAAACTGAGACAGGGTAAATGACTGCCCAGGGTCACAAAGCTAATAAGTGTCTGAGACTGGATTTTTCCTTTCTCTTTTTTTAATTAAGCTTTTTATTTTCAAAAGATATGCATGGATAATTTTTCATCATTGACCTTGCATAGTCTTCTGTTCCAAATTTTCCCCTTCTCCTCCCTTCCCCCTCACCTAGATGGCAAGTAATCCAATATATATTATACATGTTAAACTATATGTTAAATCCAATATATGTAAATATGTTTATACAATTCTCTTGCTGTACAAGAAAAATCATATCAAAAAGGAAAGAAAATGAATAAGAAAACAAAGTAAAAGCAAGCAACAAAAAGAGGGAGAATGTTATGTTGTGATCCATACTCAGTTCCCACAGTTCTCTCTGTGGGTGTAGATGGCTCTCTCATCACACAACTGGCCTGAATCACCTCATTAGTGAAAAGAGCCACGTACATCAGAATTGATCATCATATAATCTTACTGTTGCTGTGTACAGTGATCTCCTGGTTCTGCTCATTTCTGTAAGTCTCTCCAGGCTGTTCTAAAATCATCCTCCTGATCATTTTTACAGAACAGTAATATTCCATAACATTCATATACCACAATTTACCCAACCATTTTCCATTGGATGGGCATCCAATCAGTTTCTAGTTTCTAACCACTATGAAAAGGACTGCCACAAACATTTTTGCAAATATGGGTCCCTTTCCTTGTTTTAAATTCTCTTTGGGATATAGGCCCAGTAGAAATACTGCTGGATCAAATTAGGCTGTATTTTTTAAACACAGGAAAAAGTCTTTTTGACTTTAAGCCCCAGCACGCTATTCATTGTGGCACTCAGATGCCCTGATATTATTTTGGAGAAACCAAAGGATTAAATTTTAGTTTTCTGATTATAGAACGAAGTAATGTGATCCAATGAATAGAGGTCTGCACTTGAATTCAGGAGACCTGTGTTACTTAACAGGGAGCATCAGACCTAAGATTTTAGCCTAGGCTTCCTGTTTCCATAGCTCTGTCCACTATAGGATCTTACCTCTTTCTGAACCTTAATTTCTGCTTCTATTAAAAAGAAAGAAGGAAGACAGCAATAACTTTATTACTTCCCTTAGTTGTTGTGAGGAAATTATTTAAATTGTTATATTATTATGAATTCCCCTTCCCCTTCCCTCACTTTGATCCCTTGAGATATTTTAAAATATATTATGCACCAAAACCCTTTTATTCAAATCCTATACTGATGCTCCATTGAGGCATACATTCACTTTAGCCTTTGATAAGGTAGAAAGATTTTTAATACATGCCTGGAAATGGTCTGCACGTATGGCATTTAAGGACTAGCCTTTTTAAATCCCTTGAGGCTTACAGAAAGAAGTTGGCCAGAATCCTAGTGATATAGCTGTTGAGTGGATGTATCTAATTTCAGTTAGCCTTAATTACCTCAAAATAGCAATAAATATGCTTTAAAAATATAGCCAGAAAATGTCAATGAAAAAAAGCATGGAAAAATGGAAAGAAATCCTGAAATAAAAAAAATAAACTTAAAAACAATGAAAAGAAAAATAATATTTAATTTTATAGGCAACTTAAAATTTCTTGCTGTTCCTCACATGATACTCCAACTCTCATCTCCATGCACCATACCAGGAATAAATTTCCTCCTTAACTTCAACTCTTAGAGTTCTTAAATTTCCTTTAATATTCAATTCAAAGAAATTTTCTATGATCCCTTGTCTAATTCCTCTAGCCAGTATCTCTGTCCTTGAAAGAAAAAAGAAAGCTTTTTTATTTGTACTTATATATACATGTTGCTTCCCTAATAGAATGTTAAGTTCCTTGGTAACAGTGATTATTTCATTCTTATCTTTATGCCTAGAATATAGCTGATACCAACAATTATTTTATGATTGATTGATAAGAAGATGAATAAATGAGAAAGCAAATTTTAAAAATATAACCTAATATAATTAAAATGATAAAAATAAAAAAGAAATCCCCAGAAGCGACAATACTTCAATATCAAAATGGAAGTCATCAAAAGAAAGAAAAGAACTCCATTCTATAGCCTTCGATATACTTTGAGGCTCAACACCAAAATAAAAGCAAAATAAAAAGATGGAAAATAGGGATTTTAATAATACCAAAAGGATTAATAATAAAATGGGAAAATCAACTGTTTAGAACAAACCATAGCAAAACTCTTTGGAAAATATTTTAAGAACTCTCTGAAAAAAATAGAACAACCAGGATATAAAAATATAACAACAGAATAAAAACATTGTTAAAATAAAATATTCTCAAAAATAAAAATAGCAATGTCATCAAAATGAAAAGAAAAAAATTGGAAGACCATTTGATGTTTCTAAAAATCAAAGATATTGACCTTGAAGAATGAACTGAGAATGACATATACAGGGATTAATGGTCTCCTGATAAATTAATAAGTCAAAAATACAGAATATTACTGAATATTCCTGGAAATACAAGAAAAATATCCATCAACATTATGGGGCCAAAATATAGCTTGATGAAATCTATGGGACTTCAACAGAGAGGAATTCCAAATTTGACTTATCTACAGGTGTGATTGTCACATTCCAAACTTTCACATATACATACATATATATATATATATATATATATATATATATATATATGTATATATATATATATATATATATATATATATCAGCCAAGAGAAAGCAATTGAAATATCTAAATGCATTAATTTGAATTATTTATAAACAAGTAGTAATCAAATAAAAAGACTGCAATGTAATAAGTAAAAATCAACAAGAATTGACTTGTACACCAAAATACCATACCACTTTATAATAAATTATGATTAACAGAATCACAGAATTACAATCATTCTTTCTTAATAAACTAGAAGGTTTCATCTATTCATGAAATTTTTACTGTTATAACTCATGAAAACTATTTGCTACAATCTACATCTGTGTAAGAAGTCCCCATACTAAAGAAATTTAAAATATTTAAGATCATAGGTAAATGTAAATACAATATAATAATCCCAAACATACAAATAATGATTAAATACTTCTAGGAAAATAATTAACTTAAGTACCTTTTGCAATCCAATAATATTGGTTATAGTTTGGGATTGTTGCTTATTTTTGGTTGGTTGGTTTGGTTTGGTTTGGGTCAATATAATGTACTAAGACAAATATGTGCTTGCACTTCATCAGACTGCACAACAAAAACTAGCAAACATGTAGACTTTTTGAAGGATTTCTAGGTCAATATAAACATGTAAATGTATTCAAAATAGCTTCTATGAATTAAGTATATAATTTTCAATACTAACTTTAAAAATAAAGATATATTCAAATTCCTACAAAGAAAATAAAACTAAACTATAAATCCATCATACTTTTTCCTAGGCCCCAACATATTTATCATGAAGTTTTACTACATAATAGCTCTAAAACCAACACATTAGGACAAAAATAGAGGAAGAATGAAAAAATGAGCCTAGATCCTAGAACCAAACTCTGACCATATATATAAGGAGGAAGGAAGTAGAAATGAAAGTTAGAGACAAAGAAAGAGATGGTTTAATTTTTCCCCATTAGTTTAAGTCTAATTCAGTTATATGCAAATGAGTTCAACAAAAAATGCACACCTTCATTACAAGTATCTCTATTCCCTGCTCCTTCATTTCCTCTGGAGTCTGGAAGCAAAACTACATTTTTTGTATTTCAAGCTTTTCCTAGATAAAATAATCATTAGTTTGATTTTTGCCTACACATTGATAATGAAACTGTCATATCTGTAAACAAACAATTATCCTCTTCACCTACTCTTGCTTTAAAATAATATAATATTTTGTCATTTATTTTTCTAGGAGAAGAAGATAACAATAATAATAATCATTGTTGTTATAGCACATAAACTGTATAGGTACTGAGTTAAGCACTTTACAATTATAATGTCATTTGATCTTAACAACTATTCTGGGAGATAGGTGCCACTATTATCCACAAGGAAACTGAAGTAAATAGGTTAAGTGTCTTGCCCAAATACATAACTAGTGTCTGAGATCTTCCTGACTCCCTGTCCAGCATTTTACCTACTATACTACCTAACCACCTCAAAGATCACTATTACATGGATAAACACATCCTGCCAATGACTTTGAATTATTTAAGCTTCAATAGTGAGCACCACTCCTAGCAACAAGACCTGAGTTCAAATGTGGCATCAGACACTTACCAGATATGTGAGTGAATAAGTCATAATCTCTACTTGCCTTAAGCACTGGAGAAGGAAATAGCAAACCACTCCAGGAGTCTTGCCAAAAAAATCCTATGGACAGTATAATATACAAAGCCAAAATTACACAAATCAACAGCAACAATTCACATTATTTATATAGCTATATTATTTAACATAATTTATGTCAGTTTCCCAAAAGTCCAAACAATGATAAATGTTTGTTGATTGATTAATCCAACAGTTTTAGTATATCATTTTTATTCATTCCAATATAAAGGAGAAGAAAATGGGTTTGTAGTAAAAGGAAGTGGGGAAAAAAAACAGAAAACAGAGAAACATTTGGATAGAGAAGAATACAGAATTTTTTTTTATAAATACAATGTCTTAAATACAAAGCAGAAGATTTGTAATTTTTTTTCTTTAGAATAGTAGGAAACCAAATAAGGTATTTAAGAAAAGGGGTAATATATGAGCATAAGTAAAGTATCACATTAATATTTCAGATATCTCTGAAGTACTGAGATAATTGAGGAAAAATAATTATATGATGATGACAAGGATCTTTCTGTTTTGCTCTTTTTTTTTTCTTTTTTAATTCTTGATGGCCGTAATGATTACAAACATCTGTCTGATTCAGTCTTATGCATAACAATTCAATAGCATAAAAGATCTGTGATTACAACCATGCATTTTGCTCCACCAATACAAATCAAAACCTCTCCACATTTTAGTAGTCTCTCTTCATGAGTTTTTATGGCAGAAAAATATTATTCCTTGATGATGAGCCACTCTGAACATAACTACATTTGCACTTACATGACAGATACAAAATCTAATGCCAGAGCAATATTTGAAGCTTGGTAAAACCAGTCAAAACTTGTCCTTCCAAGGTGCACTTTTTACAGATCTAGAATCAACTTTATGCCTTAAAACCATTTGTACTGAACATTATTATAGGGGTCTTTTTCTTTAAAACATCAACTTCTACTATTATTGAGTTATCTTTCATGATGATTTTCTTTTCAGAGCACTTACAGCATGATATTTGGTCTTGAATTGATCACGAATGGACCAAAACATAGGCTTCCTATTTGCAGAAATATTTGGCTATGTTTTTATTATTATTATTATTATTAAAATGATTTTTCCCACCAGTTGCATGTTAAGAAAAATTTTAGCATTCATTTTTACAGGATTTGGAGTTACAAATTTTTCTTCCTCTTTCCCTTTTCTTCATCTAAAGATGGTGGTCAGTTTGATATAGTTTATATGTATGCTATCATATAAAACATATTTTCATATTAATCACAGTCATGAAACAGATAAAAAGAAAAAAACAGAAGAAATAATTTAAGTTCTGCTTTACTCTGCATCTAGAGTCCTTCGGCTCTGTATATGGATATGGAAAGCATTTTTCTTCCTAAGTCCTTCCTACTTGTATTAAATCATTGGATTGCTGAGAAGAGCATGGGTCATTCATAGTTGATCATCACACAAAAGTCCTATGTATAATGTATTCCTGGTTTTGCTCATTTCACTTTATATCACTTCACACAAGTCTTTCCAGGTTTTTCTGAAAACTGTCCATTCATCATTTCTTATTGCATGTTAGTATTCCATTATATTCATATACCACTGTCTGTTCATTCATTCCTCAATTGATGGGTATCCTCTCATTTTCCAATATCCCCATAACAGAGCTGTTACAAATACTTTTGCACATATATGTCCTTTTACCTTTTTAATAAACCCAAATATCCCCGCTTTTACCTTTGATTTGCATCTCTCTAATCAAAAGTGATTTAGTATAATTCTCTATGTGAGTTCAATACTGATCAGAGTAAGGTTCAGGCTATGCTCATCACCCACCTTTAAATAGCTTTCCCTGTATTATAACAGGTCTCACTCCTGTTTACCATGTGAAATAATTTTCACATTCTACCTCTGTCTTCTTTCTACACTTAGTATACTCCTCTTTCTCATCCCTTATATTTTTGTCATTTCTTCAAATTCACCATATATCCCTTTAATCTCTGTTAATATTTGTGTACACCTACACATACACACACACAAAGAGCTAAACTGTTTACATCCCTGCAGAGAAAAATAATACTTGTAATTCTTAAAAATTCTTACAATACAGCTACTGTTAGTGATAGAAATTTTAAGAATTACAAGTATTATCTTTATATGTAAGGATTCAAACAGTTTAATTGCATTAAACCCCTTTTTTCCCTTTTTACCTGTTTATGTTCTCTTGGGTCTTGATATTAGAAGTAATTTTATTTTTTAATTTAGTTTTGGTCTTTCATTATAAAAGCTTGAAATCATTATGTTTGATCAAATGACCATTCCCCTCCTTGATACTTAATTTTGCTAGTTAAATGATTCTTAACCTTATCCTAGCTCCTTTGCCTTCCAGAATGTAATGTTCCATGATTTCTGATCCTTCACTATTGTAGCTGCTAAATCCTATATAATCCTGATTGTGGCTTCCCAATATTTGAATTATTTCTTTGTGGCCACTTACAGCACTTTTTCCTTGATCTGATAGTTCCATAATTTGACTATAATGTTCCTTAAAGTTTTAATTTTGGGATTTCTTCCCTAAAGGGATTAGTGGATTCTTTTGGTTCCTATTTTGTCCTCTGGTTCCAAGACATCAAGGCAGTTTGCCTTGATGATTTCTTCAAAGAAGTCATCCAGGTTCTGTTTTTGATTATGGCTTTCAAATAGATCAGTGATTCTGATATTTCTCCTGGATCAATTTCCCAAGTCAGCTGTTTTTGCTATGAGGTATTTTAATTTTTTTTTCTATTTTTTCATTTTTTGAATTTGCTTAATTGATTCTTGATATCTCATAAAGTCATCAACTTCCATTTGCAGGTCTAACTTATTTCCTCAATTAGTTTTCTTTCTTTTTCATTTGGCCAATTGTATTCTTTAAGGAATTGTTTTCTTTGGTGGGTTTTTGTATCTAGCTTCCATTTGGTCAATTCTACTTTTTAAGAAGTTTTCCAAGCTATTGATTTTTTCCGTAATTTTCTTGTATCTACCTAATTTCTTTACCAAGTTTTCCTTTCATATCTCTCAAGTGATTTTTAAGCTCCATTTTGAGCTCTTCCTTGACTTCCTTCTGGGTTTGAGGCCACTTTCCATTTTTCTTCAGGGATTTGTTCCCATGGGAATCTTATTAACATTTTTATCCTATTTACTGTGGGTCTTTTCTGTCACTATAGCAATATTCAGTGTTGTTGTTGTTAGTTTTTGCTCATTTTTATGATGGCTTTTTTTCTTTTTTTTTTTTAATTTTAGCTTTGCTCCTAGAGTGGATTTAGGGGTGATGGGGACTGCTGGAGGCTGTAGGAATCTGACAGTTTACATGTTTTTAGCTGGGGTGCTAGTATGGTGTCTTAAATGTGCTAAGTCTTAATAGGGTGGTTCCCAGCTGAGGCACATGGAAGTCTGGCTGCTAAAGGGTATCTGTTTCTGAAGCACATGGTGGTTCATGAGCACTAGAGTCCTCTGGGTCCCCTATGCTAGGGCACATGAGGAGTCCTAGTGTTGGTCACCCACTGCACCATCCTAGGGCTTGGGACCATCTGTTAAGATGTTGATGTTGAGATAGATCTTGCTACCAGCTGCTGGAAAATTGCCTATCTGTACTGTGCCCCAGACTGAGACAGACCCCTACTTCTGATCTTCCAAGTTTCCTGAGCTTTAAGACTGTTTCAACCTGTCTCTTTGTTGGTTCTGCTATTCTAGAATCTGGCTTGAGGTATTATTTTAAGATTACCTAAAGTGAATATGGGAGAGTTACAGCAATTTGATATTCGTTACTCACCATTCAAAATTTGACCATCTTGATCCCAAAAGTAGTCTTTCTTGGCTCTCTCTCTCTCTCTTTTTTCCTAAGGCAATTGGGGTTAAGTGTCTAGGGTCTTCCCTAGGGTCACACAGCCAGGAAATGTTAAGTGACTAAGGCCAGATTTGAACTCAGGTCCTCTTAACTTCAGGGCTGATGCTCTATCCACTACACCAACTAGCTACCTCCTGCTTGACTCTCTTTTTAAAAATACAGCATACTTTATATTTGAGAAGAGTGCAATATAATTGATCTTTAAATTTGTTCAAAAAGCACTTATGAAATGCCTACCTTACTATGTACAAGTACACTGGCCATACAAAGTCAAAACTATACAATACTTGCTTTCAAGAAGCTTACTATTATTGGAAATGGAGATAAGGGGGATGAAACATTTAAATATAAAATACAGTTGTCCAAAAATTTTAATGTAATTTGAAGATTTTAGAATTTAGTAGTAAATTTAAGATTTAAAGTTGCACTGAAACTTTCAGGACACAGTGTATAATTTGAGAAAGAAAGAGAACATTAACAACTAGTGGGATCACTTGAATTGAACACTTAAAGAAGGCATAGTTTCCTAGAGGTGAAGGTTAGGAAAGAGGATAGATAAGTAAAGCCATATTTTTAAAAGATAGTCACCTTCAGTAATCAGAAATAATTGTTCTTAGTTTTAATTTCAAGCATGGAGAACAGCCTGTAAAAATATGGGATGTGGAGGGGGGTGAGAATGCTGATTTAGGAGAACAACAAATTAACTACTGATTAGAATGAAAAATATGGAACAGATAATAACATAAAATGCCTCTAATGATTCCGGAACTAGAGTATAAAGGATTTTAAATAGGAAGCTAAGGAATTTTTATTTTGTCTTAGAGATAATAGGGAGCCATTGAAAATTCTTAACAGGTGGAGTGAAGTCATCAAACATGGGTTTTCAGATTATTTTAACAATTATGCAGAACAGCAGTTCTCAATTTATTTTTTACTCTTAGTACCCCTTTATTGTTGTTGTTGTTTACTCCCATTTGCTTCATTGCCTCACCTGTGAAATGAGCTGAAGAAGGAAATGGTAAATCACTTCAGTATCCTTGCCAAGAAAACTCAAAATGGGCTCATGAAGAGCTGGATATAATTAAAATGACTCAGCAATAACAACAAAAAACCCTTTATGCTATGGAGGACCTTTCTCAATGAGTTTTTGCTCATGTGGCTTTTATATCTTGATATTGCCATAATAGTAATGAAAACATCGTAGTATTATTATAAAAATAGTGTTTCTCTTATGTATTCCCTAAAACAATCTTTGAGATACCTCGATGTCCCACTCTGACCACTCTCTGACAATCCCCATATAGTATGGTATAGAGTAGCATTTCTTAAACATTTGCCACGAGTAACTCCTTTTTATCTGAGAAATTTTTACATGATCCTGGATATATATATATATAGTATATAAAATATGTAGACAAGTCAAACATTTACCATTAATAAATCATAATTTTGTTAATCCCACATTCAGTTAAAGGCCCCATATGGAGTCTTAAACCACAGTTAAGATGCTGAAGAATAGAGGATAGCTTAAAAAGGAAAGAGGCTTAAAGAAAGAAAATCAAATAAGAGTGTCTGGTAATAGTCCAGAGCATATGTGGTAAGGTTCTGTAAACGGGTAGTATTGTTGTGAATGAAAAGAACAGGATGGTTATAAAAGATATTATGGGGATACAAAATTGATAAAACATGGCAGCTGATTAAATATATAGACTGAAAGAGAATGAAGAATAAAGGGTAACTTGACGGCTGCAAACTCATTTTTAATGGAAGCAGGAGTTTGAAAAAACTATTTGAGGAAAGGTGGTAAATAATTAGTTCAGTTTTGGATATGTTGAAATGTCTAATGAACATTCAGATAGAGATTTTTTAGCAGGGAACTGATGACAGAATTGGACTTCTAGGGAGAGACTAAATATAGAGATACATGTATTTCAAAGTCAGGTATCTGATCAGAGATGATCATTATACCCATGGAGGTGGATTAAATTCCAAAGAAACAGAATCAAACCCAGGGCATAAACTTGTAGTATACCCATAATTAGGGAGTGTGACATGGATAATAATCCATCAAAAAAGGAAATCTCATTAATATCAAGATAATACCAAGAGAAGAGAGGATACAAGAGGAAATTCAAGGGATGAGAGTACTCAGTGAAGTTTAAAATTGAAGAAAATTGAAGAAACATAAAATATCAGAGGGAGGTCATCAGATTTTACTAGGATGATACCACTGATTATATTTTTAAAAAGGGAAGTTTGACTTGAATGGTAGGATTAAGGACTGATTACAAAAAGATGGCAATTTCTACGATCTTCTAACTTCATGACCTGTAAGAAAAATCTCTGTAGAAAGACTAGGAAATAGGTAATATTGCTAAGGGTAAGTACACAACATGAAAGGTTGTTCAAAGAAATAAATGTGGAAAAAGTCAATAGAAAAACAGAAGTCCAAATGCATGACAGCATACAATATTCCACCTGACATTTTCCTGGCTTCAACCATCACCCCTTGTGGTGCAATAGTTCTCAATTCAATTTTTAGGGGAATTTAGTGATAATAGCTAAGTAGTTTTACAATGGAAGCAAAAAGATAAATGCAGTTGTTTTATACAATTCATGCAATTTAGAATTTGCTGAAATGCTTCTATTTGATGGTAAGGAATACCAGTAGTCAGAGTCAAAACTAAATTAGGATAATAGGGGCTTCATCCAAGACCGGATTATTATACAAGGAGAGGAAAATTCCCCTTGAATAGGAAATCCAAAGGTCTTCTTGTGCATAACAAATGGTTGCATTCTTTTAAGAAAGAAGTCAGGGATAGGGTCTAGTGAAGCAGCAGAAAAATTAGGAGGGAAGTGGAAACAATTTTATTATTTCTCCAGTTACTTAGATAAAATTAAGGGCCTAAGCTCTGGCCTGGTGTTGGGATGAGGAGGGAGACCCACAAAATGACTCTTCAAGTTCTGGTTACCACAAAGTATGTATGTCTCACCTCTTGGAAAAAGGAATAGCCCTGGGAATTACCCTCATTTTAATGATCAAACATCAGAAAATAGTTATGTGAATTATTGAAATTAAGAGCATTATCACTTATTGCCAGAGATGACCCTCTTTTAAAAAAATAACTCTTCATCTCTGTTCTTTCAATTAATTAACTCTTCCCCTTCCCCAGCCAGAAAACCTGGTTCACAGTCAGGACTAGGAAGGAAGGAAGAAAACAAACATTTATTAAATGTATATATTCTATGTACTATGAACTTTATGTATACTACATAGTGTGTACTTTAGAAACATTATCTCATTTGATCTTCACAACAACCCTGAAAGGAAAGCATTCTTATTCCCATTTTACAGATGAGGAAACTAAGACAAAAGTTAACAACTTGCCAAGGCCCATTAAACTTGGAAGTATCTGATGCCATATTTGAAACCTGCTCTCATTGACTATAGGTCCAGCACTCTATCCAATATGCTATCTCGATGCCTAATTTGTTAGCTCTTGAAGATCCACCATTTTGTGCAACAGACTGGGTTATGTTCTTCTCCACCCCCCTTAATAACTTGGATCTGCTTCAATGATCATGATGAATTTTTTCTCCTAGGGGCACTTGTTTTTTTACAGAGTGACCATTTAAGCAACCATCTGGTTGACAGACTAGGGCAACTAAGTTCAATCCAGTTTGTTTTTATTCTTTTTTTTTTTTTAATTTACAGCTGCATCTACTGGCAAATCTCAGTAAAGCAGAAGAAAATGAATGAAGAAAAGTGTTATGTCCCTGGGAAATATCCCAGAAGCCTTCCCAATTTTTTGTAAGAGAATTTGTTTATAAAAAGCCAGTCAACACCAATCTGAGTCAAAATATTTCTCAATGTAGATCATGTTTTTTGCATTTTTGTTTCTTTTATAAAGGGAACAAATTGTATCTAAAATGATATAGTATTATTAGGAATTACTAGTAGTAAAAAAAAAATTACCTGATGAGATCTGATGAAGTTTATTAATGGCAAAGTCTGATTTTAGCTGGAATTATTTTTGGTCAACAGTTTTATTGATATTCTTTTCCACATAATAGTGTGGTTTCTTCATATCTTTTAATCATTTGAAGAATTCACAGATGAAAAAATTAAATAATAATGAATGTTATTTCATTTATAACTTTGGGCCTTAACTATCTTATGCCTTTCTTTATACTTTATACCTTACCTACCACCATGAGTAAATGCATTTTCCTGAATTTAGCATTATGCAGCTAGGTGGTATAGTGGATAGAGTACTGAACCTGGAGTCAGGAATACCCACATTCAAATTCTATCTCAGATACTAATATGTGAACTTAGTCTTTATTTGCCTCAGTTTCTTCGACTATAAAGTTAGGATAGTATTAGCACCTATAGCCCAGACATTTTGTGAAGATCCCATGAAATAATATTAATAAAGCACTCTGTACAGAAAAAAAAACAATATATAATTTAAATATTTTATTTTTATATGTTATAAATGATAATTTATATGAAAATTAATTAATTTTAAAAATAATAAATAATAAATCTTATATTATTGTTATTATTCAATAGAGTAGAAGAAAAAATTTTGTAAACCTCTTATTTATTTTAAAATGCAAAGCAGGAGTTTGAGGAGAGAGAACCCATCTGTACACAATTTTATTAAGCAATATTCAAAAGCAAGGAGCCTTCAAAATACATAAAAATGCAGTTTGCATTTATTTATACAAGGTGGTACATAAATCAACTCCCACACAATACACTTTTAGATCAGGTGAACAGAATCAGAACTTCCTGATACTTCCAGTAAAAGATACTTTACTCTATGAGAACAGTCCTATAAAAGACTGCTAATCAGATTGCCTAAAGTAAGAACCTGGCTCAATGTCAGACTGGCCTCTTCACCCCTGTTTTCTTCAGCAACTGCTTTTTCTAAGCATATGCAACATCATTATCATCAAAGCAAAAAAAAAAGGAGTTACCTGGAAGAAACAAAAGGAAAGCTGGCAGAATTCATGAGCAAGAACAGAACTAAATCTTCTGTTTGATAAATGAACCATCTATCCATTGGCTACAAAAAGCACAGTAGCAGCAGCCCTGAGAAGAGTGACAAAGCTACCGTCTGCATTGCCTCCCTTTTCAAAGCTAAAGTTTTCTAAGGGACTGAATGTCATATTTATTTTAAACCATATTGCCACTCAGAATTCCTCTTTGTGTATGTATTGTTTACCAGTTGGGCCCTGGCAGCCTGAGCTCCTATACTTATCCCTGACATTGGTTTCCCTGACTCATTCTGGATAAATCTTAACCTCTCAATAGCTTGACTTCCCCTTCTGGAATTCAGAAT
Organism: Sminthopsis crassicaudata; assembly: GCF_048593235.1. Classification (NCBI taxonomy): domain Eukaryota; kingdom Metazoa; phylum Chordata; class Mammalia; order Dasyuromorphia; family Dasyuridae; genus Sminthopsis; species Sminthopsis crassicaudata. Next base: position 98,288,697 of record NC_133619.1, read on the forward strand.
TGCTTCAGAAAAAAAGGTTTCAAAAAAGCAATGAATTTCAAAACTTCCCAGTGAGATTTGGAGCAAATGGCAGCTTGTGAACTCAAAATATTAACATTTATAACACTAAGATGTTAGTTAACATATCTTGATTAGAATCTTCAGGCGTCCTTAAGAATTAACCCTGAGGAGAAAGTGATATAGACCACAGTTATATACCTTTTTATTGGGAACTCAGAGAAACCATCCCTAAATCCCTGGTCTAGTGAAAGCAAGCCAACAAATTCCAAAATCCCAGTGGCTGAGCAGTAGGGAAAATCTCTTTTTCAAATTGGATTCTAGTCAGTCCATCAGGGCATAAACATTTGGGGCATACGAGGTATTCAGGGAGGCTGGTGTGAGGGTCTGTCTGGCCCTTTTCAAAGCTGCACATCCACCTTTGGTGTCCATCTGTCACCCAACTCTCACCTGTGGTCCCAAGAAGCTGTAGCACGCATTGAAGTCAAACCTCAGTAAAACTGTCCTGCAAATGGGTTAAACTAGATTGAGCATAACAGAGTTCAAACCTGTGGATAAGTTAGAGGGATGTCTAACCCAAAGCATGTGAAGACATTTCTAAATGAATGGGCAGTTTGATCCCACCGCTATAAAGGCAATTGAGCAGGTCCTGTGAAATGCTTACAGTCTGATCTGACATTGAAAACACCAAGGTCATCTACTCTTTCCTGGGTCATCACCAGTGATGCTTTTGTCTTGCTACTGGACTCTGATGTTTCTAGAAAAGAGATTGAAACTAATCACTTTGTGCAACTCTCCCCTCATTGAAATCCAATTCATGTGGAAATCAAGATGATGTCACTGATCCTCTTTAAAAAATGAAGGGTGTACAACAAATAAGCATTTATTAAGTATTTAATATATATCAGACATTGTGTTCAGCACTGGAAATACAAAGGGGGAAAACACTCCCTGTCCTAAAGAGTTCATGCTCTAATGAAGGGGGGAAAAAAATCACATTTCAAACTGCATAAAACTTTTCACATACTCAGAAGGTGACATGATGATTTTGAGGGGTTTTTTGGAAGGAAGTGGAAATTCAGTAGAATAATGATGGTCATGTACTTTGTTTGATTCGGTTTTGAATGTCTTCTTTAGACTTAGATATTTAACTCGGTTAGTAAAGGAAATAATCTATGTTTCAATTAGAATTCCAGGGGCTCTCGAAGGCTCCAGTGAATTAATCATATGCTGGCTTTTGGGGGGAAAGATTTACTTAAAATCAAATTGATCTGTTGTTCTCATATCATCACTAGTAATCCATATTTATGCTGCTTTAGGGTGCCTGATGAGTAATAAATTGTCAACACCGCTTCAGTCTGCCCAAGTCTAAAGTCACACTTGAAATGAGTTTAATATTTAGAGCCCCCTTCACAAAGTACTGTTGCTTGCAGACAGTCGTAAACTTTTCAACAACCACAAAAACACCATAGTAGATTCAAGATTTCATGGTAGCAGGGCCCAGTTGTAAATTTTCTTTCCAGCACTTGGGGGGAAAGAAAATAAGAATGATTCTCCAAACAAAAACAAAATAAAAATAAAATGAGTTTGGGGGAGGAGGAAATGAGGAGGAATAGAGAAATCAAATAAACTGTCACTGAAAGAAAATACTTCCATCCATGGGCTTTTCATATTTGGTAGTGGTTCTCACTACTAGAACTTAATAGTATCCCCTCATCCTTTAAAAAAGGAGTGCCCTACAAAGAGAGCTGGTATTGTGTTTAGGGTTCCCTATCACTGATGTTTAAATAGAGAGTCCTTCTTTTAAAGGACCCTTGGGTCTGGTAGTTTCTTCCTGCCAAGTGAGTTGAACTCCTAATTTGATTCATAAAATGAACATTTTTGGATTGTGAGGGGTTAACCCGGTCTGCCAGCGGAGGCAAGGGAAAGACTCTGACTCCCAGATGCCAATGCTAGCAAAATTAATCCTAGAGCTTAGCATCTGGATCCTTCAACTGCCAAGTTTGCCCCAGTAGGTCCATTTCATCACTGGGGCAGATTAAAAGGGAATGACGGGCAGAAGCAAGTTCCGCACCACCAGCAACAAGAAGAAGAGAAAAAAAGTCATCCGCAGAAAGGGAGCCTGGGATTGCTTATTTGTGCTAATGTGCATGAATACAATGAACTTTTCTCCCCAAGCAGCATCAAGCCTCACTAGCCTGATCAGTCTTTCTGTTTGTTGTTGGAAAACATTCTGAAAGTTGGGTGCTGCAGGATGGTGCACACTGGATAGGTCTCAGCTACCTTCAGGGTACCACCTGTCAAGTTTTCACCTGAACAGACAGGATTTTTAAATGTGTTTTTTTGGTTTCTGGCTATTGGCAACATTTGTCAGGGCATGGTTTTTCGTCCCTTTTTGGTCTGAACTTAACAGAAGAAAAAAAATAAAACAAAAGAATATTCCATGTATCCTCTTGATCTTAAGGATTAGCTTAAGTTCTGGGGCTCTGATTTTCTTCCTAGTGGCAAAGCTTACTTTCTGAAATCAAATTTATAAAATAGTATTTAAATCATTAGCAATCCAATTATATTATTGGTGAACTGCCCAATGCTGGCAAAAACATTGACTCTTACCTCTACTGCTTCAATGGGAGAGAAGAGGGCCCAGAAAGTAGGAGGGAAGGCCAACAGAATGATCCTGATTTAGAGGACAGTAACCTTAAAAAATAAAAATAAAATAATGAGGTCCCAAGAGAAGTAGGGAATTTAATAATATTCTAAAACTTCCTTTTTACTTCAAGATAAAGGTCTGTGTTCACGTTTAGGATAAGGAAGAAGGAAAGGAGGAGAACCAATCAATGCACAATGGAAGGAGGGGGGTCTTCTATGATTTAGTTAGGATACAGCTCAGAATTCCTTTTTAGAAAAACAATGAACAATTTAAAGAGTAATATTTAATAATATTTAATTATAAATAATAATATTTAAAGAATAATGAAGAATAGCCTATGTTCCCAGGGAATAGATGAACAAGATTATGCACTTCTTTACAAGAACAGTTATTCATTAAAGATAAAATTAATTTTCATTAGTAGTCAATGGCTACTGTTAGCCCTCTTTAACAGTCTTCTCCATGAAACTGGATCCTGGCATTTGAAGTAATATTTTGCCAAATAGCTGATTAGACATCTAAGCTAATGGAACTTTATCTGTTAAAAAGTTATCCCTCAAAAAAAAAAGTTAGCCCTGGCCTGTCCTTCTATATCACTCCAAATGCTGCTCACTCTAGTTCAGCATCTCAAGACATGTTCTCTTCATAATTATTATAGCCATCCAGTGGTCTCTCTACTCCTATTTTTCTCTCCTTTCACCACTCCCCCACAGTTGCCTGCCTTCTATGATTCACAGCACTGCTGGATCTTCCTAAAAGACACTTCTGAGTGACACTGAACTGATCAAAAATCTTCAAAGGTAATTATTGAAGTTAAATGTTTATTGATTGAATTAAGTCTAAGCTCCTCAACCTTCTATTCAAGCTTCTTTCCCTAATCTACTACATTCATTGAACAGGACAGCCAAATCAGAGTTCTCAGTCTTCCCCTGCCATGCTTTTTCACATTTTCATTTTTTCTCATTCTATTCCTTTATTCAGAAATACACTCTACTACTTCCTACCTTACCTCTAAAAATCATCACTCTCTGGACTCTGGGGTCCTGCTGCAGCTGACTGGATCACTACTGCCCCCTCTCTTATTGGTAAATCCATTCCAGAACCTCCATTTTTAGCTCCTTTTTATATATTATTTTCCCCCCTTAGAAGTTAGTTTCTTATGCACTTTTTTTTCACTTTTTTTCTTGCCATATAGCTAATATGAAAATATGTTTTTCATGGCTTTACATGTATGATTGTGTCATCTGCACAGAACCTGCCTCTAAACAATGGATGGCCAGAGTCAGAGAAGGCTAGAGGCAAGAAAGTCAAAAATGAAATAGAAGTTTAATTTTAAAGTAGAAAAAAATAGCCTGTAACCAAAGACATATCCACGGGGACAGAGTTGGGGAAGCCCTCTTTAGTGTAGGAAGATCTTAGTACTTATTTCTATGGTTGGTTATGCAGTGATAAGAGGTAACAACAATAGTGTGACAAATCTGATTCACAACTGAGTTTAAACAATTTTGGGATTTTGCTGTGGCTGAGATCATCTAGAGCATAGGAGCAAAGGTTTGTTGTTTATTAAGCTCAAGGTACAGGTTACTTGCTGTGCCTTAGTTCAGGAAAATAATATATTTCCTAATATCTTAAAAATTGACATCATATTGGTTACTTTCTCAATAAGTAGAAGAGAGAATTTGATATTCAAAATGTTTTTCTGATGCCAGTAATTAATTAATTAATTGAAAAGTGAAATTTAAAAGCACACAATAAAAAAGTAAGTTCCTTGAGGTCTTGAGCTGTTTTCCTTTATTTTGTTTTGGTTTTTGCTTGTATTTGTCTTACCATTTCTGAGGAAGTGTTGCTGTAGCTTGACTTCTCATCGTTTAAGAACTATCGCAAATACTCTTATCCTTAAAATTTTTGCTGATACCCCTGATGTGATATTATCTTCCCCTCCTCTAAATCCCTGTTGCAATGTACACCTCTTTTAAAGCACTTGTTTTTTGCCTTATTTCTGTAAAAGTGTTATGCAGCCGCTATTCTCCCTAGATTATCCTTTAAGGACAGAGATCTTCTCCTCCTCATCTTCATGGCTCTCATAGTGCCTACTAAAATGCCAAAACATATAGAATATTCAATGAATATATGCTGAAATCAAGTATTTCATCAAGTGGGATTATTTTCTGAGGGGAAACACACACACACACTTATACAAACACTGAGGTAAATTTCATATGACTTTTAAAAGGGGGGGGAGTTTGGATTCAGGGCATAATACTAAATAGTTGATAAACTGCCTTGTCCAAATGTTCAAAATGTTCAACCTAAGTAAAGTCCTAAATGACATCATAGTTAATATGAATTCACCATTAAAGAATTACAGAAACAAAGATGCTTCTTCTGAATACTGATCTGCCCAAGAACAAATAAGATCTAAAGGTTTTAAGGTAGACTGGTTATAACACAGTACTGAAATTAATGGTTTCACTCAAAATAATAATAATAATAATAATAATAGCTAATATTTGCATAGCATTTTGATGGTCACAAAGCCTTTACATATACCACCTTGCTACATCTTTACAGATACTCTGGAAAATAGTTGCTATTATTATGGCAATTTTCCAAATGTTGAACTTAAGGCTGACAGATGTGAATTAGATGACTTAACCAAGCTTAGATAGATAGATACATAGACAGATATGATTCATAGACAGAGGCATGATTCAAATTCAGATTTTCTAGACTCCGTTATGTATCCCCTTTACCATCTAGCTGTCCTATGCTCAATAGTGAAAAAAATAAAAGGGAATTGCAGCAAGATAACAAATAATAATGAAACAAACTCACCTTCTAACACTAAGTGAGGTAAAAATGTGTTTAAGAGATAAAATCTGAAATGGACATATACTGATCTAGGAAAGTAAGCCAGTAACAAATTATCAGGAGTGACACAGAGTTTTTAGGGCTTTTTGCTTAAATAGGTATATTTCAACATTCCTTTCTGAATTCTGAAACAATGGAAAAAATAAATAATAAATGTAGACTGAATATTCCTCAATCTTTAAATGATCAGAATTTGACTAAAAGAATTCCTAGGACAACAACAAAATCTTTTACAGGGTTAGATGAATACAAAAAGAGCAGGATCCTTTTACAACAAGATTGCAAACTAAAAAAGAAGCAGCACTTTTTTGTGTATTTTGACTGGAAATAACATGTGTCAAATGAATGAAACCACAAACACTATTTCCACTCTGACCCTATCAGGAGAAGCCCAGGACCCCAAACCCAAGAACTCTGGATATGGTAATGATTTGCCAATCATTGGTTCTTTTTCATGACCAGATCTGCTGCCATCAAGCAATGAAGCAAAGAAGCCTCAAAGGAAGATATTACAACAAAGAAGAAATAGTAAAGTATGCTAAGGGAAAAACAAGAGACAATTTATGTCAGGAGAGTCACATTAGCCTTTTTATTTCAATCACTACATCTCCTGGGATATAGATAGAAAGAGCCTTGGTAAAGAACCTGAACACAAGAGCCTTGGCAATAATAGCACTCCTCAGACAAACCAATCTTGCTTCCAATCCAGTCTTTATTAAAGGGAACAATCACTATGGAGGAATCCAGCTTTATTTACCACCAATAACTGCTGATCAACTATCACAAGCTAACAGATAAGTCCAAGAGCCCCAAGAGTGGCAATAATTCTTTCAAAATACACACACACACACACACACACACACACACACACACACACACACACACAGCCATCATTCTGAAAAGCAACATCTATAGAGATATAACCTGGCAACTGCTTTTAAAGGTGAGATACCCAAAACTATTGAAGACCTAAGGAAAAAAAGTTCTTGCCACGAAAACCTTTGGTTTTGGCTCAATGTTTGAAGCTTAGGATTTTATCTATTGAAAAGATATAAATATGGCATTTTTTCACTTGCATCCAAAGAACGATGGTATGTTTCTGTCAGTTAGAGCTACATATGTTATATCCCCCATTAGAATATATATTTCTGGAGAGCAAGAACTCTTAATTTTCTTCTTACAGCAGCAAAATGGCACTGTGAATAGAAGACTTGAATTCTAGTCCCAAATTAGACATTTATTATCTGTGTGACCCTAGGCAAGTCATTTACTTTCTGTTTGCCTCAATCTCTTCAAATGCAAAATGAAGGTAATAGCAGTATCTAGATTCCAGGATTGTTATGAGGATAAAACAGGATAATATTTATAAAGCATTTAGCACACTACTTTGAACATAATAGGCACAGTAATTTTTTTTATTTCTTTCCTGCCCCATTTTGTATTACCAAGGCTTTGTACATAATAAAGGCTTAATAAATGTTATTCATTCATTATTCACTTTACTTGGAGTTAGAACATCTTAGCCTGAAACAAATCATTTTTGAACTTTGGTGTTCTCATCTGCAAAATTAAAATAATAATAACAATTGTCCTCTTTATGTCACAAAATTAGTTGCGAGGATTAAAGGGAACAATGTAGGTGAAAGCCTTTGAATATTATGGCCTGTTGCACAAATATATAGCATTATTAGAAGGATTACCACTGTATGTGGGTTTTTTTAAAGGAATAAAAATAATTCCATTGTTTCATTTTTCATGAATATAAGGGGGCAAAATCTCCTAGAAGCTTCATCACAAGTCACTTGAAAGCTTGTTAAAATCCTTTGTCTTTAGCACCATCTAGACTCCAACATGATGCTGAAATCGCAAAGACATGATCTCCCAGCAACAGTACAAACTGCATAAAGAATGCGATGCACTTACATGACAACAAGGAGAATGCCACCATTAGAAGCAAATGGGATTTTGGGAGGAAAGTATTTGTCTGTTGCTTCAACGATAATCAAATCAGTAGCATTTCTAACAGAAATGCAAATTTGTTCCTCTGATCAAAATGAAATGTTTCCTTTGAAAATAAGTTGGGAAGAGCTGGGTTGAGGCTGTGCTAGTCAACTAAAGAAAAAATGCTTCAAATAGAATTATTTTCCATAAAGAAGCGATGCTAATTATTCCAGGTTAGTAGTTCAGCAGCTAAAATATCAGTTCACAGCCTTGAAAGAGAATAAATAAGTACAAGATCAACGCTTCACCAAAATACCACAATAACCAAGGTCTAAAATAAATTGGATTCATTTCCAAAGCACATGCCTGACTCATCTCTGAAAAAGTAAAGTAGTCTAACCTAGATCTGTATAAACCACCCTATTCTCTCAATCTGGGTGTGTTTTTTGGTTTTGTTTTGTTTTTTAAACTAATGCTAAAAAATTAATGCTATATCTACTTAACCAACTATGGAGAGCCCAATTTCTTTCTCTCTCTCTCTCTCTCTCTCTCTCTCTCTCTCTCTCTCTCTCTCTCTCTCACTTTTTCTCTCTCTTTCTCACACACACACACACACAATTCCTAAGATAATTTATAATGTGCAATAATAAAAAGTATCTTTATAAATATAATATAAATGTAGACCTCATCTGAGAAAGCTATGACCAGAAAATTGATGATTCAATCACAAAGGAGGAAACAACTAATACACAATCCAAGTGCTATACTGGTATCCACTAAAGTAAAGAGAAAGCAAGGAATGATCCCCATCCAGCAGGTTGAATGTATTACATGCATGAGATTCGTGCAAAATGACCAGGCGTGCTTGGATTGAGATCAACATTGTCGGAGAGAATGTCTACTTTGATGACATCATTAATCTATTTGGTTCTCTAATGTTGGATGGTTTCCACATGTTCAGAAGAGATAAGAGTAAGGTGAGTAATGATTCACTTAAAGCAGAGGCTGACAACTTCAAAGGAAAGAAAGCAGTTTTTAAAAATATATTCTTAAATTATAATTTTTGAGAAGCTACATTTTATATCTCAATGTGACTATATACACAGCACATACACACATCATACCTTTCCCAAAAGTCTTAATGTCATTTTAACTTATTAGATATTGATTTAAAATAGCACTATGATTTTTTAAAAACTCTATCTACATATATATATGCATGCATATATATATATATATATATATACATACATATATATATTTGTGTGTATGTACATATATTGTTTTAAATTTGTGGGAAGAGATTTGAATTTATACAAGTTTATACACAAAAGAAATGCCAAAAAATTCATTAATTTCTCCAGAAGACCATTGTAACATTATATATGTATAGCTGAAAAACTGTTGGAGGTCCTTAAGAAAGTCCTATAACTCTTATCTATTAGAATATTTCTCCTGGAGTTGTCAGGCAGCATATAATTTATTCCTCGGCCCCTTCTGAAGCCATAATGGCTCTCAAGTAGATGATCTTCTTCCATGTATACTATTAAGAAGGACTCTAGCAAGCATATTGCCAGAAATGACTGAGACCGACCCCACTCCTACCCCATGTACTCATCATAGAACAATCCATTCTCTTTACCTTTATAGATACGTACAATAGAGACATCCTTAAATTCTTGGAACATAACCTCCTCTTGCCTGGAGAATTCAGTAAGTTTTGGAGAAGTTCAGTAAGTAATCTGGAGAATTCAGTAAGTTTTTATATGAGTAATGGACCCCTGCCTTGTAAATCTTAGCTGGAATAGAATCAATACCAAGGGCTTCGCCACAAGAAAGTAGCTTAATGACATGCAAAACTTCTTCAATTGGAACTTCATCTAAGGAATGATTGATTTCAACCTGAGGTAAATCATCAATGTCTTCAGCATTGATTGATGATAGTCTGTTGAGAACACTATGGAAGTATTTAGCAGTATTTAGCCTAACTCCCTGAGATCATCTGTATACAACATTTATAAATCTGACCAAGGCCTTTGATAGTGTCAGTTGAGAGGGCTTATGGAAAATTATGTCTAAATTAGTTTGCCCAAAGATGATGAGCTCATCAGTGTAGAGTGTTATTTCATGAAGGCAGATTTGCCTAGGTTCTGGACAGTGGACAGTGCTCTCAAACTTTTCTAGTCATCAAAGGAGTGAACAGGATTATACTCCCATGATGTTCTCCGACATGTTGTCAAACCCTTACAATAAGGAAAAACTTGACATCAAAGTCAGCTAACACATTGATGGTGAATTCTTCAACTTGAAAAGACTATAAGCCAAAACTAAAGTGAAGGGAATATTGGTGCATGATTTATTTTGTTTGCAAATGATTGTGAATTCAATGAAGCCTCCAAAGCTGAGATGCAACAAAATATGGATCAATTCTATGATGCTTGTGATAATTTCGACCTAACAATTAACACAAAAAACCCCCACAAGCCATCAGCCAAAACTAACTATCCATATATGAAACCATCAGTTATCGAAAATGTAGAAGTTTTGAATGTTGGGGATCAGTTCATTTATCTTGGCAGTATACTTTCCAGGGATGTGCACATTGATGATGAGGTTGACACATGCATTGCGAGAAGAGGTATTAGAATGACTGCCAAACTGAAGATTTTCAGAGCCATTACACTAACTTCATTGTTGTATGCCTGAGAAGCCCGTATGGCATACCAGCAGCATGCCAGGAAACTGAACTTCATTTGAATTTCCTTAGGAAGATTCTTTCAACACCTGATAAGATACCAGACACTGAGGTCCTTTCTAAAATTAAACTTCCAAACATTTAAACTCTACTGCAGAGAGCACAACTCTGTTGGGTTGGCCACATGGTTAGAATGATAAATAAATTCTTGCCAAAAATACTGTTTTTTGGAGAACTTACACAGGGAAAGTATTCACATCATGGTCAGAAAAAGCAATACAAGGACACTTTCACAATCTTTCAAGAACTTTAAAATTGATTGTATGATGTGGGAGACACTAATACAAGACTGCCCAGCATGGCATGTCTTCATCACGGAAGGTCCTGTGTTCTATGAACAAAGCTGAATTGAATTAGCTCAGAAGATGTGCAAAGTTAGAAAATCCACCCCAAAATATTCATGGGATTATTTATGTCAGACCTGTGGCAGACCATTTTAAGCTTGTATTGTTCTGATCAGCCACAGTCAGATATACTAACTTTGGATATACTAATTTGATCTTGACAAAGTGATATCATTTTGGTCGCTCTGAGAACAAAGAACAATCATAATATTGATACAATAAATTTATCAGATTAGCTAATTTTATCTTTGAAAGGTAATCTGCCCAATTGCACAAATATGTATGTATATATTGCATTTCTTTAAAAAATATATAGTTCACAAACAATTTTCTCATTAAAAAAAAAAAAAAGATAATCAGCATCTAGCCCTGAAGGAAAGAAGTCTAGGCACTAGTGAACTGAGGTAGGAAGTCCCCTGTTGATTCTGGGTAAAATACAAAAGTGTCTTTTTGGTTATTTTGAACTCTTCATAAACTGGGTCTTTCCAGACTGATCCATTATTATTGTCTATTACATCTGGCTATGTTCTAGACAAATTGGGTGATGAGCTGTTCCCCATGCACAACTTTTCATTATTTGCCTCTGTTCCTTTTCAGAGGTGATTCACAATACCTGGAAGGATCTTCTTTTTTGTCTCAGGGTCTTGAAATCTCTTACTCCATACAAAGTACACCTTAAATGCTACCTCCTATATAAGATTTCTTAATTATTACCCTCAGCCCCATTTTTACTGTTTCTTCTCATTCAAATTTATTTATATATACTTTGTATCTATTTATATTGTATATTGTTTGCCTCAGGAAATTAAGCTAACATATTTAAGTAGGGCACAGAGTAGGGCACATCTTAAGTTATTGATAACCTACATAAAACATCTTAGTGGGAAAAAATCAGTTGTTAACTTTTGGGGAAGGATATTTCATAATATTCATGACATATGTTCTTACAAGTACAAAGGAGGAAGGATCCTGAGCATTATCATAAAGATAATGTCGGGTATCAGCCCCTTCTACTGAGAAACTTCTCTCAAACTCACATTTCAAAATTCTTATCTTGAATTCCTTTATATTTCCTAGGTACTAGATCCAAGCTGGATATGTTGACCCAATTCTTCCATGTTCATTTCATAGTGAACATAGTTCTCTGTTAATGACATGGGTCATCCATTGGCTTTAATCCTTGGTTCTTCCCCCTGAAAAATCTATTTTTTAGTGAACTGCCTATTTCTTTCTCTTTAAGGATCTACTTAGGTCTTGATATCAAGACCTAAGTATATATATATATATATATATATATATATATATATATATATATATATATATATATATATATATTGAGAGAGAGAGAGAGTCTATATTCATTGTAATTAGGTTATATAGATTCTAATATTACCAGCATAAGAAAACTTGATCTGCCAAGAGTCAGTAGGATTTTAGAAAAATACTGAATTTTTTTCCATATCATCAATGCATTGGATTTCCATGTATCCATTACCATAAAAAATTCCACAATCAATAATATCACTTTTTGCTATATTATTACTTGCATCATTGAATAGTGAAAATTTTGAAATTCACTATCCATACCAACAAATGATTACTTGAAAATGTGAATTGTGATGAAGCCAAAATAGGTTATGGCTTTGTAAACTACAGCACTTTATCATACTGAGGAAAAAAAAAACTGACATTACCCTATTATTTGAGACCCTGATACAATTCAATATAGCTCTCTGCCCATCCACTTTGTAAATCTCTAACAAGTCAAACCTAATGATAGAACTTTGAGGCAGAGAAACAAAGCCCGATGACTGGTAAGACTATTTTTCTGGACTGGCAATTCAATTAGGATTAAGGTATCATTAAATCATGTTTCTTGTTTGAAGGGGCCTCTGAAATCTTCTAATCTATATCTTACCTAAAGCATGAATCTCTCTGACAATATGCTAAGAAATTAGACATCCATCATCTGCTAGAATACAATTCAAGGATAGAGAACTTTTTATCGTTTTTGACAGTACAATGTATTTTGGACCCTTTTAATTGTTTGTTTGCTTCTCTTATATAAAATTAAAATCTGCCTTTTAAAACTTTTATCCATTCATTTATTCTAGTTATTCTTTCAAATGTCAAACAAAAGAAATCTAATAGTTCTCCACATGACAGTCTGTCAGATATTTAAAAACAACTATAATTTTCCCTTTAAGTTGTCTTTTCTTTAGGCTAAACATTTGCAAGGCCTTCAAATAATTTTACACAGCCATGGTTTCTATATCCCCTCAATATCCTATTTCCTTTTCTCTGGATATGCTCCAGATAATCAGTATATGTATATGTATAATGCTTGGGAAAGAACATTACATTTCTTTCAATATCAACTATCATATTCAATTTTTTTTAGCTACCATGCCATACTTTTGGCTCATATCAGCCTTTTAGTCCTCCAGAAATTTCCCCACATACACTGCTTTATTAGCACATCTCCATATATAATATTTCTTTTATATTATATTAAGGATTTTTTTTGTTTTTTGTTTTCTTTTGCCTCTTAGAGTACAATTTTACATTATTTATTATAAAATTCTATCTTCTTAGCTTTAGCCCAATATGCATGGGATCATAGAGTCATAGCTGCATGATCTGGAAAGGTGATCAGGGTGTGATTGGAGACTATTGTAATAATTAAGGATGTTGATAATAGAAATTACATGGAAATGATGGCAATAGAAATGGACAGGTGAGGTTAGAAATAAATTGAGGGAATGTCCAAAAACAAAATATTAAGTTTAAAAGAATATGAGAATAGATTATTGTTGATGATAGTGTTGAAAAGTAAAGGACGCACAAGTTTAGGAAGAAATAATGACATCATTTTGGTCCATACAGATAGTGATGACCAGTTGGCTATGAAAGTCTGCAGTTCTAAACAAGTCAGGATTGATTATATTGATTACAATTATCTTCAAAAAGTGGATTTGGAGCCTCAGGAGTGAATGAAATTTCCAAGAGAAAGAGTATAAAAAGAAAAGAGAGAAAAATACACATTCTTCCAAAACACTAACCTTAATGTTTAAAGTGGAAAGTTGAAAATAAAAAGGGGAGGGGGCATGTAGGTAGCACAGTGGATAGAGCACCAGCTCTGAAGTCAGGAGGATTTGAGTTCAAATCTGGTCACAAACAAGTTAACTACCCATGTGATCCTAGACAACTCACTTAACCCCAATTGCCTCCCCTCAAAATGCAAAATACAAAAAAGGGAAGGGGAAGGTAAAAAGGGACATAGAATAAAGTAGGGGGGGGGAACTAATTAACAGGGTATGGTATCTCTAAAGCCAAGGGAGAAGAACTTGCCAGAAGGAAGAAAAATGAATACAGAGGTCAAGGATAATGATTCCTAAAGAAAATTAAAGATTAGATTTGGGTGTTATCACATAATATATCGATGGGTTTTGCTGCAGAAATTCATTTGAGTTGTGAAGATGGAAATCAGAATGACAGTGCTTTTAGAAGCATAAGAGACACACACACAAAAAAAATGAGGGCTTCATTTATAAGAGAAGGGCCCAAGACAGAGCAATGTGTGCATTGTGTACATCCACCATTAGGTGATGGGACATAGTTGATGAATCAGCAAAGGAAACTAAGAAGAAGTAATAAGAAAGGAAGTAAAAACAAGACAGAACTGATTCCTAAAACCAAGAGTACATAGGAAGAGGAATTAGTCAACCATGAAAAATATAGTGGAAAGGTCAAGAAGGATGATGCTCTTAACAGACACAAATGACTGTTTACTGATGTGCAAATCATATCAAAATCAACTGCCTCTGTACAGTTGGGAGACAGCAAGAGAGAGAAGGCAGCCAAGAGCAACACTGGTTTGGAATATGAACTCATTTCTCTTCTAAAATACTATGGAGCAGAAAAGCAGAATATTATGAGTAATATCAGCTCACATTTTTTTAAACAATAGAAATAAAAATAAATCTATATAAAGTTTGGCTTAAGACCAACTAAGTCATATTTTCCCCAAAGCACTTATCAATTAAATTAGCAAAATGATAAATAGAAAATGAATCAAAATTTTCAACATTTCTATAATGATCTATTTTTATCATAAACCAACAGAGAATCACCACCTTTGAACCATAATGTCACATTCCTAATATGCTATGCAAAGAAGTATTAATACAGGGGCACCTAAGCAGGACATGTTCAGGAAGATCTGAGTTCAAATCCTCAAACTCTATTTGGCTGAGTGGTAGTAGACAAGTCACTTAATCTATTTGTCCCAGTTTTCTCATCAGTAAAATAGAAATGATAATAGCAACTACAGTCCAGAGCTGCTGCAATGATCAAGTAAAATAATAATTTTAAAGCATTAGTACAGTGTCTGGCATTCATAAATATATGTTAGCTATTATTATCAATCAATCAATCAATAACCATTAAGCACTTTGAGCAAAGCACTGTATTCACTGAGTGCACAACACTAAGCCAGACTATCTCTTTGTGGCCCAAAACAAGCATACTTTGAGGAAATCCATGCTGGAGGGGACAAAACTTTGCAAGAATCAAGACATCTCATGTATAGCTCTTCATCTTTTCTGTAAAACTCTCACAAGAAAATTTGTTAAATATTTGCTGAAATAAAATAAGCTAGATTAAAGTTATTCTTTAATCTATTCACTTAATAACTATCAAAAATAAAAGATCCCAACTACCATCTAAAGAAGTGGCAAGCAACTGATGAAGAAAAAAAAGGAAAAGGGATAAACATCTATGTAGCCAGACACTGTAATAATTGTCTTTTATAAATATAATCTCATTTGATCCTTATAGAAACCCTGAGAAGTAGATGCTATAATTATCCCCATTTTACAGATGGGAAAACTGAAGCAAAAAAAGTTGTGATACACAGTTAGCAAGTATTGGAGACTATATTTGAACTCCTGAGTCCAGGTCTAATGCTCTGTCCACTGTGTCTCTTTATCAAGAAAATTCAAGAGAATTAAGGCAAATTTTCTCAAAGAAAAAAGTGCTTATTAATTAAGAGTAATTTTAAAAAGATGGTAACAGGAAGTATGCAGGAATGCACAGCAGTAGTGAATGAGAAAAAAAAACAAAACAAAGTAAAACGCTGCAGTTGGATTCAAGAAACCTAAATGTGATGCCCATTTTGGTGATATGGGCATCTAGCAATCATTCTGATTTTCTCATCTATAAATAGGGATTAATAATAACATTTGCATTTCTTACTCATATAGATTTTATGAGGAAAACACTCTGAAAATCTAAAGATACTCTATAAATGTCGGTTGTTATTAATAGCAGAATTAGTGGTACAAAAAAATTGATAATGAAAACAAGTCAAATTGATGCTAGTGATCTGTCTACCAGACCATGGCCTTAATCTAGAAATCCTTTTTTGCAGATATATTTGAGCAGGCCAGAGGATAGTCAAATGGAGATAAAAATCTCCATCTTAGCCAGCAATAAGATGCCAGATGGCCTGACATTCTTTTTAAAGAGGTACTAGTAAAAATGTAGTTGGGGATATCAGGGGAAACCAAAGAAAATAGTTTGCCAATTGTATCACAGAATCTAAAGAAAGAGAATGGACGTATGTTGTCTGTTATATTATATTTTACATATTTTACATTATATTTTATTGATCTGATCATGGTACTAGGAAATCTGTCCACAAAGAAATATAGAAAGTAAGAGACAAGTTTTGATCTATTCATTTGAACAGCTTTGCAATCAGCATTCTATGAGTCAGTAAGCCCTACCCCTAATTAGGAGTACTTTCTAGGAGAGTACAACCTAATATTACTCCCACTAACCAGAAGTACAATTCTGCAGATGTAAAATATTGAACAGGAACTGGGAAATAGGTATGGTTTTTTTTTCAGTTATTTTTGAGCACATCTGACTCATCAAGACCCCATTTGGGTTAGTTTTTTGGCAAAGATAATGGAATGGTTTGCCATTTTCTTCTCCAGTTCATTTAATAGATGAGAAACTAAGGCAAACAAGGTAAGGGACTTTCTCAGGGTCTCACAGCTAGTGAGTGCCTGAAAACAGATTTGAACTTGAGTCTTCCTGACTTCAGATCCAGCCTTCTATCCATTGTGCCAGTTGGCTGCCAGAAATAGATATTGTAAGACTTAAAAAGGAAAAGTAAGAATATTGAAAAGTAATTTCAAAGTAGAACAGAAATAATTTTCTACAACGGCAATAAAGGACTTCTGGATTCAAATCAAACTTTTTCTCATATAAGTTAGCATAATATCAATGCTTATCTCCAGTAGATTGTAAACTTCTTGAAGAAATGGACTGTTTCATTTTAATTTTTATTTGTAATGCTTAGGTTACCATCCTAGGTAGGACTGATACATAGTGGGCACAAAATAAATACTTACTGAATTCTTGATTAGCAAAATGAAATATATATCACAGATGTCTAGCCATAGTCTCTTGTTCCTCCTACAAAATAGCTGAGCACTTGTGAGCACCCAGAAGGAATTAGAGAGCTTCTTAAGCTATAAATTATTTATTGCTTTTTTTCTTTTTCCCTCTCTTTATTGGGATACTTTCAAATTGACAAAGAAACCTATTTACTATTAATTGATTACTACTCTAAATTCATTGAGATTGCTAAAGTAACAAGAGTCCCACATTATTAGTACAGCTGAGATTAACCATACCTCATCACAGGAGACCAGGAAGACAGAGTCGACCAGAGGTTCTCATCACTGACAACAGACTTCCAATTTTAAGTGAACATGTTTTGAAATTCAATGAGAACTTCTTGGTTGTCAGTAAGACAAGGTAGAACACAGTGTTTCAGCTCCCTAACAAAAAGAACAGGTAAAAGGGAATATTCAGAGAAGTGAATAAATACCTTTTGTTAAAACCAAGAATTATCCTTACTTGACTGACAAATGTATTAAAAATAGAAGGCGTTAGAAATAAACTTATATTGCTATAAGTCCTTGTTTCATAACCACAATGAACTATTTTAAAGCAAAGAAATAAATTTAGTAGAACTGTTGCAACTTTGACTTTATGAGGAACAAGGATAAAATTCACAAAACAGGTTTCTTTAAATCCTCTTTCCCCCAGACCAATGACCTTGATCCCAGACTATTCCCCCTGGTCCCTAAATAGAAAGCAACTCTTGTGGAGATGAGAACTAGTAGTTTCTTCTATTGGCAAAATTATGGAGAACTAGATAAAGAAAGTCCTTGGTACTGTCAAATGGCTCAATCTCAGAAATATTTAAATCAAGGGTATGATATTTAAAATGATCCATTACAAACAATATGCTTTGCCACCACACTTTAAGGATGATGAGGATCTTTGCATTTGACTTGCTGCTGAAACTCCTATATATATTATCTCTCTCATCAGAACTTCTTGAGTCTGCCTTGTTCTTTTCTTCATTATGTCCAACATTCAGTATAGTACCTCATACATATAAGCACATGATAGATTTTTATTGTTTCTTTCTTCCTTTCATTGTACATTTCCATGTACCAAAAGGACATCTTACGTATGATAAAGCAAAATACATTATAATATAGTATAACTATAGAAACTACTCTTCTTTTAAATATTGTGAGATCACAATAGACAGCTAGAAAACTACAACTATCTATAATAAAGATGGCCAGAAGTACATTAAAAATCAAAGCAACAGTTAATTGCTCATGTTTAATCATTTGGCTCTTAAGAATTAAATAAAGGGATCTCAATTAGGCAAGAATTCAGATTCCTCCACTGCAGAGGAGATCTTTCCCTAAAAACTCTAGATTCTTTAGTGCCAAAAATAAAATGAGGGTCAAATACAGAAGTTCTAAGCTACTCAGTTAGAATATAAATCTTCAAGCTTCTTACCTGACCAGCCTCCAGCCTAATTAGTGCTTATAACTATGACCTGGCTCAATTCCATCCTGTCTGATCACATATCCTTTCTCAATACTACAAGCAATCACAATTCTTGATTCAGACCATCCACTTATGACTTTTATTACTTATTCTTATCAACTATTACATAGCACAGGTTTCTCACTCACTAACTCAGCCTGTTTCTTCTTGTTGCCTCCTCTGGGACAAAGTACTTGCTTGCTCTATGGATTACAATGGTTGAAGAGAATAACAAGTGGCTTATAACTCTTCTCACACTAAATAAAAGCATGTCTGTCATGAAGTTACTCCAGCTGCTACCTACAGGGCCAATTGCTGTTTGCTCCTGAGTCCCATCTCTCTATTTCATGATCAGGACAAAAACAAAATTTGTATTCTATGCAATGTCATTTGAGGCTACTGGTCACATGTATGGTTTATTGTTTCTCAACCATCAATAGCTTTTTTAAAAATGTTTAAAATTTAGCTTTTATGAATGTACATATTCATGATACATTTCTTCTTACCCAGTTGAGTCATTATTTATCTTCCAGAAACCATTTGACTATCCCACAAAACCTGAAGTAACACAAAGACCAATTCAAATTCCATCAATCAATCTACTGATCCACAAGCACTTAACTTGCTAAGTGTTAGGCACTGGGGAGACAAAATGAATAAAAAAATCCCAACTCACGAGGAGCTCTAAATCACCAGAATGAGTGTATGCTTAGATGCATTACCATGTCTCACTCTTTTTAGTATGCAATAGATGTTTATTGATGAAAACATATGTTATAATAACATATGCCTACGTTCTTCAATTGAATACATTTACATGTATGCCATTTATATCAAAATATCAAAACACACATGTATAATGTTTTAGATCATTATAAAATTCCATTATTTAGATCATTATAAAATTCCATTATTTTGCTTTCATCATGTCAAAGAAACATTATAGTAAAGTGGTATGTATTAGGATTATATATATTCAGCAGTAATCCAAGGAAAATATTAAAAGAACAATGACCCCAATGTTCCTATTAAGTGTTTGAGGACAATAGATTAAGAGAAGTGATGTCTAATATACAAAAAGTCTATAATTCTAAATTTTGGGTAGAGGGATTAATCTGGAATCCCGTTGTTTGAAAATTAGATTGGAAAAAGATTTAAAATTACATATTTTAGATAGTCTTTTTAGTTAATATGCTGATGTAGATGAGCTACATTTTTGGATATAAATTCAGTGAAATATAGAGATTCAAACAGTTGAAATTTTGTTTTCACTGTGATTTAGAAAGCAAAAACTCAAGATAAAGAAGATGAGAGTATTAGATTTCCTAGAATTAAAGAGAAAATGATTAAATAATAAGTTATTCTATAAACTCTTCTAATAAATATCTATTAACTAGTAAAATTTATCATAACTTATTATTTATAGCCCTTTGCATTTATAGGTATAAATGAAAAATTATGAAGAGTTATGAAAATAGGTAAACAAGCAGAGTTATATAACTGTAAATAAATGTTATTCTTCTTAAAAATTATGTATTTACATGAACTTGTGTAAAGTGAGGTAAGGAAGACAATAAGTACAATAATATAAATGGAAAGAAAAATAGCAACAAAACATTGGAAAATGAATGCCATGAAAATTATAGGATCAAGCTTGGCATGAAAGAAGAGATACCAGAAGATATGTCCCTCCCTTTTTTGAGATAGAGGATTACAAGTAAGTAACATTTCAAATAACATCAGATCTTTTGAATGTGTTGGTTAGTTTTATACAAATTTTCTCTTTTCCTTTTTTCATTCTTTGTTAGAAGAGACAGCTCTTTGGGAAAGAAGTAGGAAGGAAATACTGTATTGGGAAATTGTTAAAATTATGTGTTTAAAAGGGAAGAAACATTTAATTACTCAAAAATGATCAAAGATTTAAGGATTGAAAAATATGCATTATATGCTGAGAACAAATATAAAGAAAGGTACAAACAAAACACATTCATTTAATTCTTTCAAAGATTTTTTAAGTAACAAAAATACTTAAAATGTTAATATATATAAAAGTGTCATTTATATACATATGAAAAAGATATGTGTCAGAAAAAATACAAATAAAAATAAAAGGCTTATAAATAAAAAGGTATGAATATTATAAGTTCAAATGCCTGGAAACTTAACTCTGCTTGAAAGTTCATCTTAATGAAGAAAAAATAATGGAACTATTGCAAATTTAGCTTACAATGAAAAGGTGAATGAATTTAAAATGGTGGCAAGATAAGGAATTATGCTCTTTAGATTTGATGAAGTTTTGGATACAAAGATGCTTTTTTGTTGTTGTTGTTCAGTCCTTTCAGTCATGTCTAACTCTTTTAGGGTTTTATTGGTAAAGATACTGGACTGGTTTGTCATTTCCTTCCCCAGCTCATTTTTTCAGATGAAGAACTGAAGCAAACAGAATTAAGTGACTTGTTCAGGATCACACAGCTAACAAGTGTCTGAGATGGGGTTTGAACTCAGGCCTAGTGGTCTATCTACCGTACCACCTAGAAGCCCATACAAAAATAAACTGAGCCAAAAAAATTAAGGTATGATATAAAAAACCTAGTTTGACTTCCTCCTCCCACTACTCTTCCTATTGTTTTCTTTTCCAAATGGAATGGGAGGAGGAAAAGGGAAAGATTCAATTAACTAGAAAATAATTCTACCATAATTCTATTAATTTAAGTGTTGTTAGGAATGTGAGTCACTTTTTTCACTGAGAATTTCATCACCAAATCAGTTTGTCATCAAATCTGAATATGGCCTTCTCCTATATTTCTGTACATTGAAGTAAAAAACATTTTCAAGATTAGAATTGATTTTGCTATTTCACTTTGCAAGAATACAGAGGATAAAATTTTGTCTTCCTAGAATACAAGGGCTTTGTTGCTCACAGAAATACATGATCAAATCAGGAATGTAGGTTAATATATGGAAGATCATCACTTTGCCTTCATCACTTAACTTTTGTTCTTGTTCAGTTCCTTTTGTATACCATTGGGGCAAAGTAGATTTCCATGTTCTGGTCTCCACACAGAATGGGGAAAGGAAATGAGCAGTCAAATGTAATGCCTATTATGTGCCAAAAACTTTGCTAAG
This sequence comes from Sminthopsis crassicaudata, assembly GCF_048593235.1. NCBI lineage: Eukaryota > Metazoa > Chordata > Mammalia > Dasyuromorphia > Dasyuridae > Sminthopsis > Sminthopsis crassicaudata. The sequence goes on from NC_133619.1 coordinate 98,310,310, forward strand.
TTTCTCTCTACAAAAATTATCTCATCTTATCTTTCCACAACCTTGAAAGGTAGGCACAGCTATTATCCCTGTTTTACAGTTTAGGAAACTGAAATAAAGTGGCTTGCCCAGAGTTATACAAGAAGGAAGTCTTTGATTTGATTTGATCTCAAGTTTTTTTGGCTAAAGGCCCACACAGTTCTCTCTAGTTGTTTGCATGTGTTTTAAAAATAAAAAGCTTCTTTAAAAAAAAAAAAAGAATGTTTAGTACTATGTAAAACAAAACAAAACAGCATAGCCTTGTGCTTCAGATTTTCTCCTCCTTCCCCCCCCAGTCGCCTCCCTAGGTGGAAAGCAATCTGTATGTTATACATGTTAAACTATATATTAAATCCAATACATATAAACATATTTATACAATTCTCTTGCTGCACAAGAAAAATCAGATCAAAAAGGAAAGAAAATGAATAAGAAAACAAAATGCAAACAAACAACAAAAAGAGTGAGAATGTTATGTTGTGATTCACATTTAGTTCCCACAGTTCTCTCTCTGGGTATAGATGGCTCTCTTCATCATAAGATCATTGGAACTGGCATCAATCATCTCATTTTTGGAAAGATTCATGTTCATCTGAATTGATAATATTGATGTTGTCATGTACAATGATCTGGCTCTGCTTATTTCACTTAGCATCAGTTCAAGTAAGTCACTCCAGACTTCTCTAAAATCATCCTGCTGGTCATTTCTTACAGAACAATAAACTTACATAACATTCACATACCATAAGTTATTTAGCCACTCTCCAACTGATGGGCATCTACTCAGTGTCCAGTTTCTTGCCACTAAGCAAAGGGCTGCCACAAACATTTTTGTGCATGTGGGTCCCTTTCCCTCCTTTAAGATCTCTTTGGGATGCAGGCCCAGTAGAAACACTACTGAATCAAAGGGTATACACAGTTGAATAATTTTTTCAGCATAGTTTCAAATCACTCTAGAATGAGTCCATTCACAGTTCTATCAACAATGCATCAGTGTCCCAGTTTTCCCACATCCCCTTCAACATTCCTCATTATCTTTTCCTGTGTCTTAGCTACTCTTGAGAAGTAAGTAGTGGTATCTCAAAGTTGTCTTAATTTGCATTTCTTTGATCAACAGTGATTTAGAGCACTTTTTCATATGATTAGAAATGGTTTTAATTTCTTCATCTAAAAATTGTCTGTTCATATCCTTTAACCATTTATCCATGGGAGAATGGTTTGAATTCTTATAAATTTGAGTGAAATGTCTATATATTTTAGAAATGAGATCTTTATCAGAACTCTTAAATGTATAAATGTTATCCTGATTTATTGCTTTCCTTCTATTCTTGTCTGCATTAGTTTTGTTTGTACAAAAACGTTTTAATTTAATATAATCAACTATTTTAATATAATTAACTATTTGGTGTTCAATTATGAGTTACAATTCTTCTTTGTATACCAATCTCTTCCTTCTTCACAGATCTGAGAGGTAAACTATCCTATATTCTTCTAATTTGCTTGTAATATCACTTTTTATGTATAAATCATGAATCCACTGTGCCCTTATTTTGATATGTGGTGTTAGATGTGGGTCAATGCCTAGTTTCTTCCATACTAGTTTCCAATTTTCCCAGCAGTTTTTGTCAAATAGTGAATTCTTATTGCAAAATCTGGGGTCTTTGGGTTTCTCAAACACTAGATTGCTATAGTTATTGACTATTTTGTCCTGTGATTCTACCCTATTCCACTGATCGACTACTCTATTTCTTAGTCAGTTCTATATGGTTTTGATAACTGCTGCTGGGTCTGGCACAGATAATCCTTAATGTTCTTAAACTTCCTTTACCATACCCCATCTCATCTTTTACACACATACAAAACACATAATTTGCTCTTTTTATCTGAACATTTCAAGATAAGACAAATTTTCCCTTGTATCATTCAGATTGATTTATTTGTGAAAATATGATTTAAATATACTCCATCTTCTTTTGACACGATATGTTGAAGTTGTATATTTTCCGGTATGAAATGAAATTTTAAAAAAATTTCCCCCATGATAACTCTGAGATAAATTTGAAAGTCTATAGAAAAGAACAGGTTATTTGCACCTGTCCAGCATCTTAGACAATTTTCCTACCTATATGCCCAAAAAAATGACTTCCAAAGATCTATAAAGCTGAGCATAGCCATAGGCACCTGAAAAATGATCACATTACCCCTTTTTTGTTTCTCCCCCCCCCCATGAAGTCTGTAGTGAAGGGTTAGCTTTACAAAGAAATCTAAGAGTATGTAAATGTATCAGACCATGAAGAATGAACACTAGAAAGATAATGTAAGTTATGTTCAGAAATTTGTAATATATCAAGGAAGGTTATATCTATAGGGATTTTCATCCCACAAAATTCTCCAAGCAAATGATTATTATTCAAGAAATTGCCTGTGATTTTCAGGTGTGCTATATTTGTGTCAGTGACTTCACAGGTGCAACCAACTTGAACAGCAAATCATATGGCTGCCTTATCAGATCTACTTTTGGACAACCGGTATGTACCGATAATAATCATCCACACAGACTTTAAAGTCATCCAACAGCACCAAGAATGAAGAATATTGTGCTAGGAGTGGGTATAACTCAGTGGGAGTTTACAGTAGCAGCAAACACACTGTCTGGAATTTCCCAGCTGACCTTGATCTATGGTTTCTGGATAACAAATGTGCACATTCAGAAGATCCTGTTCAGTTATAGCTCTGCCCTGAATATCAAACTAGTTACAAATAGCCCCAAGTCTGGATACAGTAGTGACATGTGGTAATGGTATCATTATCGGGCAATAATTCCTGTGTCTATCGCAGAATCCCACTGGCAATAAAAGTGATAGCCTGTAGCAAAGTGGCCACTTGGAGACCAGAGGAGGCGATGGCAAATTACAGTTAGCACCATGATTGCATCTTCAATTATGTTTTAAAAAATAAAAAACACAGTACAATTTGAGTGTGTTACTGAACACTGGTCCCATGGCTAGAAAAGATTGAGTAAGACAATGTTTTCATCTTAACTTCTCCCTGAATGTGCATTCTGTAGAATCATTGCATAGTATCTCCAGCAGACAAGCTATCCTGAAGTAGATTTTCATTGCATGGACATTTTTTTTTCTTTATGACATAGCAGTAGATCTCCAAACATCCCCTGAGGACAAGTTGCTTTTCAAAAAGGGAAATCCCAGAATGCCTAGAGTATTATAAGACTCCCAAGCAATGGGAAGATTTTTGGAGAAAAGAGCTGGCTCATGGTTTTAAGGTAAGGTGAAAATAAGAAAATGTTTCTGTGCATAGTCCTAGAAAAGACATTTTGGTGTGTATTATTCCACTCTTACCAAGACTTATCATAAATGACTGGTGCTTGCTTGAGGCAGTCTCAAATTATGAGGCTTTTCTCACTCAAAGAATTAATATGCTGCCCCTCTGGCATTGTTTATAAATTCCTTATTTACTCTGTGAACAGTAAAATGTTGGCAGTGAATAAGTGTAAAAGACAGCAGCAAATTAACATTATTTAACAGCATTCCAAATCAGCCTAATTTTTGTAATGATTTGGGAAAGGTTATTATCATTTAACGCAATTAAGAATAGAGAAGTACAAGATCTGAAGGTCTCAAAATTAGAACCAAAGCTACCACTGTTGAGAATGTTCATGTGTTATCACCCCAGGGTTCAACCTGTTTTGACTGACTTTGCAAAAGCAACCAGCTCGGTGATAACAAAAAGCACTATGAACACTACTGTTTGCTAATGATCATTCCTGTTGTCTCACTTTTTTCTTCCCTGCCTGGTGTTTGGGGAGGTCAGCAGTATCTCAGTATTATTTACTTACTTTTTAAAAATCAACTTACGCAAAGAATTCTACAGTTAAGAGCGCCTCACTCTTCTCCTTTCAGACACCCTGTATTGATTTACTTTTTTTCTCATTAGCCGATAAATTCAGATTACATAGTGCTAGTTACCTAGAAAAAAATATTAAGTAAGGTCTGTAAGAGATAAGGAGCTGCCAGTCTCATGGTTTACCCTTAAGATCTGAACTCAAAGCTACCTTTAATTTATTCAATCCAAAATCTCTCTGACAACACTCTATTATATAATGGAAAGTGGTGACTTGACTTAGAAGCAGGGCTTTAATAAGCACTAATCCTACTTTCAGGAAGTGATAAAATATCTAAGAAAGTCCAAGATAAAGATTGGTGAATTGTTTCCATTCAAAAAAAATGATTGTTATCAAGAAAAGGAATGTTTCTGAATGATGAATTCATCTAAAAACTATTTTAATGGATTACATGAAAAATTTTCTATGTGCCAGTTTGAAATTTTTTATATATGCAATAAATATATATATTATTTCTTATGATTCTAACAATGTAATCAATTTTCATTGATCTTTAAGGGATATGGAAAAAAGCTATTTTTGGTGTTGTGTGACAGTCAAATTGACCTTTTAGGCTGAAGTCAGAAAAGCTTATTATAGCTTTGTCATCAATAATTTGCATATTGTTCATTAACTGCTAAACCATTTAATTAATAAATGATTTACATGTATTTTGGAGGCAATGTAGTAGAAGGGATCCGGATGGGGATCTAGGGATTTGGATTATAGAAAGAATACTAAAATTCCCCAATGTATAATAATATTCCTAACAGTATTATTTGTGATTACAAAAAAAGTATCCAACAATTGGGGAATGTCTGAACAAATTACATTTATATAAATGAAATTTAATGCCACTGATCCATAAGCAGAGATAAGTCATTGTTTAACAACCAATACTCTGGGGAGAAAATGTACACACAACACATTTTTAAGCGTTAGCTGCATTATTACCATTTTCTCCCTCATTTTCCTAGGTCTAGACAATCAATAAAACAAAAAATTAAGTCCTTATTTGTAATGCTTGCCAATTTCTGAGGTTTAAATGCTCATATCAAAAATATAGCAATTGGCTTTCATGAGTCAGTTCAAATTGGCTCAAGTACACCCCAATTGAAGTACGGTGAGCATGAAGACTTTGAAGAACCATGGGGGGATTTTTAAGGCAGGATATAGAATTTCTATGTAGTGAAATTCTATGTAGTGGATCATAATCATCTCCTAGAGTTCTTTTGTGGGTGTAGCTGGTTCAATTCATAACTGCTCTATTGGAAGTGATTTGGTTCATCTCATTGTTGAAAATGGCCTCATCCATCAGAATTGATCATCATATAGTATTGTTGTTTCAGTATACAATGATTTCCTGGTCCTGCTCATTTCACTCAGCATCAGTTCATGTAAGTCTCTCCAGGCCTTTCTGAAATCATCCTGTTGGTCATTTCTTACAGAACAATAATAGGGAATACACTTTCTAAAGGGATCACAGAATCCCAGATTAGAACTCAAGAATATGTGCATTTATCTAATCCAACTTTCTTCTTTTAAATATTATAAATATATTAACTTTTAAAGTTAATGAAATTGAGACTAGAGAAAGGCTTAATGACTTGTCCATGGTCATCCAGCTAGTGAGTGTCAGAGGAGTCATTTGAACCCATATCATCTGTCTTCCATGCCAGGATTATTTTCCTCTGTGCCATACTATTTAGGTATTTGTTGACAAGTATCTTTTCTATTAAAAGAAAATGTACATCAATAAAATAAACAATGAAAATTAGCAAAGGAAAAGTAGGGCTGTAGTCACCAGCTTTCTCTTCACTAGCTTTGTGATTTTGAGTATTTCAGGGACTTAGTTTATTTATCATCTTTACACTCTCTTCATGAAATTGTTATGAGAATCAAATGGGTCAATGTATGTAAAATATTTTAACTCTGAACTATTATATGAGGGTAAACTAGTACCATCATTGTAAATTATCCACTTAAGCTTTCCTGTATAAATTCTCTCTTCTCTTCCCTTCTCATATAATTACTAATAGAATATTAAATTAGCAAATGATAGGAAAGCCATATAAATTATGTAGCTATAGTACTCAGTAGCTCTGCTGTGCCTAAGTTTATAAGGATCATTACCTCCACTAAGCAGTCTAATTGTTAAACTTGCTCTTCAAGGCTACGAAAAAATTTTGCCCTGCTAGAGAAGCATTAACTCTAAATTCAGCATTTCTTATCTTGAAAGAGACTATATAAGGTTTTCATGTGATGACAAGGAGCAATACTTGGAGCCTGCAATAGATTGGTCCATATACATGCAGCAGAAAGTAAGAAAGAGAATTAAATTAATCTTTGGAGGAAAGGAAGGAAAGCATGGAGTCAGGGAAAGAGCACTGCAGATCTCGATCCCTATTCTGCAATGTCTTGACAAGTCTTCATTTGTAAAATGAGACTCTTAGATTGAATATCTTTAAAGTCTCTTCTAAACCTAAATCCTATGAAATGTAAAGAAGAAAAAGAATAATAAATTATAGTACATTGAAGCCTCAGAAACTAAGAAATAGGCTATATCATGAAAGAATGACAGTTCCTCACTTTAAAATGAGTGGTTAAAGTACAAAGAGATCTAGAAGAAATAATCAAGTATATAAAACACAACAATTAGGAAGTACAAAGAAAGCAAGTCAGAGTCTACATAACAAGGTAATATTAATGCCTTATTAATGTTAATTAGTTGATATTAATATTTATACTTCCTACTCTTAAATATATATATATATATATATATATATATATATATATATATATATATATATATATATATATATATATATACTTTCATTTATATTACACGGTTGTCTTCATAGCAGTCCTTTGAATGGGTACACTTCCTTTCCAACACTGAATTTCATTTTATATACATTATTAATAGCTAATTATCTACATTTTATCTCCCCCATTAGAATGTAAGCCTTTTGAAGGCAGGGAACGGTGTTCTTCCTTTCTTTTTCCCTATCCCTAGAACTTAGCAGAATGCCTCAAATATAGTAAATGTTTAAAAAATGCTCATTGATTGATTGCTATTAGTACCTATGTTCATCATTCTACAAATGAGGAAACTGAGGTCAAGAGGTGTAAAATAATTTATCCAAATTCACAAAGCTAGTAGACCATTTCTTACATGAAGTTCATTGTTCCTTCTACCACATAACAATGATCAAAATACCTAAGAAATTCATAAGGGAAAAGATAAGAATATCAATTTATGCTATGTTGCAAGTAACAAATTGTCCCCTTATACTATTTTGGACCACCATTTTTGAACCATGTCTTTTATACCCATTCAATTTTTATTTACTCATTCCTTAATCCATAAGTAGAATTAAAATGGAGTATTAAATCTGACATTAAGATTCTACATATTTAGAGCATAAATATATTTTCCTGATTATTATTGGCATAGTACCATTTCAGGGTAGATTAGTGATGGACAGGGAATACTCTTTGTAACACTTCCTAATGATTTGTCACATGTTCATTCTGACACATGAATATTGGTAAGTAACTTTTAAATTTTTCCAAAATCAAGTAGAGTCAATTTAGTATTTATTCTCTTAAGGACAAAAACTTTTCTCCCTCCAATGTGCAGGAATTGAATGGTCTTTATGATGATCACAAAGGCATCTATGAGAGTAATTTAGGACCACATGCTAGTGTTCTTGGCAGTCATGATGAGTAAGCTTCCATGGTCTTAGGCATCTCTTTCTCCATTACTTCTTCCCGTGCCTTTCCACTGATCAGAGCTAGAGTAAAGAAGTACATTAATGGAACTTTAATTAAGAACAGAAATGGCTAAAAATAAGGCACAGAATCTAAGAAGTATGAGAAATGTACTGTATCAGGAAATATAATTATTAAAATACTAAAACAGATCCTCCAACCATTCCAAGCTAACATATCATTTATTTTTATAAGGTCCTTTAGGCTGATATTAACTGTGTAAAACAAAACAGAAATAGGCAAATAAAAACAATAAAAACAGTGTAACAATTACCGTAGAGTAACTTACTATTTCATTTAAATAATACAGGCAAATGTTAACATCACATTAAAAATATCTTGTATTTTACATTGAAAGTCACCACCAATGAACAGTATCCCTGAGACACTACATACTAGCCTGAAGTTCTGCACTGTAAGATGAATTGAAGGAAAAAAATGACCATCAGCTCTAAAGGGCTTTGTCTGTTTTTCTTTGTAGGCACTCTGAAGCTCCTTATATAGAAAACTTTTCTATCCTTTGTCCTCTTATCTTTTTTCTTCAGTTTAACTTTAAAAGACAGAGAAAGAAATGGAGAAAGAGAGAGGGATAGAAGAAAGGAGAGGGGGAGAGATAAAGAGAGACTGACAGAAGGAGACAGAGAGAGACAGAGAAAGAGAGAGGCAGAAAGACAGAGAGAAGAAGAAGAAGAAGAAGAAGAAGAAGAAGAAGAAGAAGAAGAAGAAGAAGAAGAAGAAGAAGAAGAAGAAGAAGAAGAAAAAGAAGAAGAGAAGAAGAAGAAGAAGAAGAAAAAGAGAAGAAGAAGAAAGAAGAGGAAGAAGAAGAAGAAGAAGAAGAGAAGAAGAAGAAGAAGAAGAAGAAGAAGAAGAAAAAGAAAAAGAAGAAGAAGAGAAAGAAGAGAAGAAGAGGAAGAAGAAGAAGAAGAAGAAGAAGAAGAAGAAGAAGAAGAAGAAGAAGAAGAAGAAGAAGAAGAAGAAGAAGAAGAAGAAGAAGAAGAAGAAGAAGAAGAAGAAGAAGAAGAAGAAGAAGGAAGAAGAAGAAGAAGAAGAAGAAGAAGAAGAAGAAGAAGAGGAGGAGAGAGGGACAGAGAGAAGGAAAGGGAGGGGACAGAGTTTGAGTGAAAATACAACCTAACAAAACTGATTGTCAGTTCACACTATAATTGACTAGGAGATTGGCCCTGAGAGATATAAAAATCAGATGTATTTTACTTTACTTTGGGTTGGAAAAGGGTCTATGAATGTGTTCTGGTTATTTGGTATCTGAAAAAAACTCATGTCCTCAACATGTATTTTTGCATTTTAACTAGAATTAGTGCAAAGGACTAGTGCCTTAGGAAGCCTGGTTTAACATCACTACTCAGATGTTTGTTTACCTTTGGCAAATTCTTCAATATCTCTAGGCCATGGATCAAAGAATCAAAGATTTAAAGCCAACATATGGGCCTCAGAGTCTCAGCCAGTTCAACTTTTTCATTTTATAGATCAGGAAAGCGAGGCACAAGGAGATTTAAATGATGAATGGGAAATTACAGGTTTAATTAAGTACCAGAGAAAGATCTTGAATCCCAATCTCCTGACTCAAAATTCACTTCTCTCTACAGCACACTACATTGCCTCCTAAGGAAACAACTTCCTAACTTCTCCTTCCCTGCTTCACAAAGACTATTAGCTGATAATAAGGAACATCTGTAAGGGAGATGAGCTCCTTAGAGATGGGAGAATCCTAACTATGGATGTATTTGTAACTGTGAAGCAGGGTCAATGTAGCTCTTGACAAACCGAAGCAGTCTCCTGCCCTCACACAGTAGGTAAATAATAGAGCTGGCCTGACCCTCCCTGAAGTAGAACCGCCACATGGTCTCATAAAAGAGCTAGCTCTGATGAATAGTAAAATCGTGAATCCATTTGGAGAGATTTTTTTTCTCTTCTGAACAAAGGGTTGGTAGAACTCCTAAGTCCTTCTGATATTTAATAAAAGCCAGCATCTTTGCTTCACCTACTTCAAATTACACAGCCTCATCCTAGGGCCAGACCTGGCCTTCTTATAAGCACTGATGCTTGAAGCACAGCTATAACAAAAGACCGGACTGACAGTTTTCTTTGCCTCTAGCAACCATTCAATGTCCTTTTTTATTTTATTTGGTTTTATTTGGCTTTTGGTTGGCCACCCTAATCGACCAGCCGACAGCAACTACAAACATAGCTCCATTCCTGGAGACCATTCGATCAATCCTCATACGCTGTGCCTTCTGGGGACAGAAAATAGTTGGAAAGGAGTCACAGGACCCCTTTTTACAGACACACACGGATTATTTGCACATGCATCCACACATGCAAGAACACACTCCTGGAGTGTGCTGGCACTGTCTGTATTGCTGAATGTGTTGCTAAAGAACAATGGCCATCTTCAGGAATAAATTCAGGGACTAAATGCAAGACTTAGTCACTAATGACCTCAGAGAACTGAGAGGGTCTCACAATTGCTGCCTGGTAGTGATTGTAGGCTAAAAAAATTCAATAATCTTATTGAAAAAGCCCAGATCATGGCAATGAAGGATGGGAGAGGGGGGAGTAAAGGGAGAAAAGAGTAGGGTGAGATGTCTTGAGGGACTGAGCCAGCAAAGAATTATTTAACCTGATAATAAGAAGGGTTAGAAAGGAATTTAATTCTGTTTAAATTTAGGAAAGATACAGAGGAAGATGAAAGTGATCAATTCCAAGTTTTAAATGCCATCTAACAATATGAGAATAAGTGCTCATATGAATAGCACAGCACAAAATTTTAAAAACCAATAAAATGAAATACTCCTGCACACAGTAGAATTCTCTGCTGTAGGGTTCAGAGAATCAAGTGCAGTGACTATATTTTAAAGAGGGGGCTAATAATTTTAATGAACATTATAAAAGAGGAAACAGGCTCAAATTGAAACAGGAGGGTAGATATGAGGGATATTTTCTTGAATGTGAAGGGACCCTGAAGCTAGCAAAGATGAACTTTTCATGTTGCCACCAAAAATCCCTCTGATATCAATAAATTGTTTCACTCATGACCCTAGAATAAAAAAGACTTTGGGATAACCCTTAATGCATTATTATCCTTTACCCATCACAAGCAGGTTATTGTGAAGACCTGTCACTTTTTTCTCTCTAAATTTCATGTTTTTTTCATCTGTGACACATTTTCTGATTTCATCATCTCATTTCAATTGCTTGACCACATTTATGTAACTTTGCCTTAGAACTACTGAAACTTCTTCCTGGCATTCATCCTCTCCCCCGTATATTATCATAATGAACCATAAGTGTTTAAAAGATTGGATCTGGATAGATAGAAATAGAGATGTAGAAATAGATAGCATTATAAAGTCTTTCATAAACATCTTCATAAATTATCTTCAAAACAAGTCTGTGAGGACTATTATTATCCTTATTTTGCAAGTGAAAAAACGTGACTTCCTCTTGGTCATATACCAGTAAGCATGAGGCAGAATTTGGACTAAGGTCTCTCCTAACTACAAATTCCATACATTTTTTTCAACTATACCACATCATTTCTTATGGCACAAATAGAAGATTTTTAAATGAAAATTCCCAATCACTAATATATTCTCAATGAGGGAATTAAAGTGGAATATTAAATCTGACATTAAGATTCTACACATTTAGAGCAGAAATATATTTCCCTGATTTTTACTGGCACAGTACCATTTCTGGGTAGGTTAGTGATGGACAGGGAACACTCTTTGTAACACTTCCTAATGATTTGTCACATGTTCATTCTGACACATGAAATGAATATAATATATTAAAAACCACTATCAACCTTGTCTATTGGGAAGAGCTGGCTAGATAAATGAGGATACTCTTTAATAATCACTATGCATGAACCTGTAAGTTTATAAATAGGCCTATCTCAAAAGCAAGCTTACTCTGTGCTCTTTCTTGAATTTAGATCTAGATAAGTGAATTTCCAATATCCTTTGAATAGAAAATCACTGTTTAATGCTATTATTTCATATTTATACAGACTATCATATCATGGTATCCAAAAGCATTTTGCAAATAGCCATACTGGACTCACTATCCCAACTCTTACAGTCAGATTTAGTAGCCAGAGGGCTACTATTATTCTTCCTAGGTTCCAAGGGTAACTCTGACAATTAGGTAGCACAGTTCTGGGCCTAGAATCTGGAAGATTTGAGTTCAAATCTTGCCTCATGCATTTACCAATTGTGTAATCATGGATAAATCACTGAACCTCTGCTTCAGTTTCTTCAAAAATAGTAGTATTTACCTCCTAGGAGAGTTGTGAGAATCAAAAGAGATAATACTTATAAAATTCTTAGCACAGTCCCTGGCACATAGTAGGTGCTACATAATTTTTTTTCCCTACATTTAGGAGAATAGTTATGAATCCTGTCCCCTACCAAATCTAGAATATACCCTCTTACAAAGACACACTGAATTTGTAGGAGGGAAGAATGGGAATGAACTTATGATATGGTAGAGAGATAAGAAGCACAGGTGGTCAAGATGACTTCACTCTAGAGCTCTAGGACCTTGAAATCCTTTCCTTCCCTAGAGGATCCTCATTAAATTTATTGTGGAACAGAGTATCATTGACATGAGGTGCACAGCTTCACAACTGCTCTGGCTCCACATAAATTGTTCTCTCCACTGGGTAGGCAGTCCTACTTGTCTTGCTCCTCAAAAGGCATGATATCTCAGTTAGACAGATCAGTCTACTGCTGGGTTGATTCACATATGTCCTTTGACTGCTGAGCTAGCTTCTCCCCAGACTTGGCGGCTACTAAGCAAGAACAGGAAGGATATTTGGCCTGCTACCAGATTAGTCTGGGCAGGTTACTTAACCATTGATCTCTTCTCAGGGTAAAAATCCACTGAACTCCTTGGGCTCACTCTCTGAGGGGCAACTACAATCTTTTACTATGCTGGGTGTTTATTGTACTCTATTCAGCTGGAGTATTATAATGCTTTTTTTCGGTTGAAGTTCTATTATGCTGTTTACAAAAATCATAATCATTAGCCTAGGGTTAGAAGAAGTCTCTTTTTATTTTTTCTCCCTTTGAGCCATACTTATGAGGTTCATGGCAGAATGGATGTAGAGTTCACTTTAGAAATGAGGGAACTGAAACTATAAAAAAATTAAGTGACTTACATAGGATCTTATAGCAAGTAAATATCCAAGGCATCATTCAACAAAATTCAACGTTTCCTACTTTGGATCTAGCTCTATCCACTGAGCCACATAGGTGTTTGTGCTCAAGGATGAAATGAAAGAGGTCAAGACTATCTTATATGACAATTCATTCAGTCTTAAAGCTGGTACTTTTCTTGGCTTATGGTGATCGCTCTCAAGTCAGTCAGTCTTGCTATCCAGACTCATTTTAAGGTCTTATGGATATGAATGTTGAGGAATAAGGATTTTAATTCAGTATAAGCCCCAAGTTCATTGTCTTTGCTAGCCTTTTCTTTTGCAATTTTATCAAACACTTTTCTAAGGTATGGACTACTAATTTGTATCCACAGGCATTCTACTTTATATTTCAGTGAGTCTCTCTTTCCACCCTTTCTGATTTTTCAGCTTTGCTGAAATCTTACCTGGGCATACCCTCTTGTAACAGTATTAATCATCTTAACAACAATAACAGTAAATGTGATGCTGGTCAGTTTTCACATTTTTTCCCTGGGTATTTTAGAGGTTTTTGCTCCATATTCAGGGAAAAAGGCAACAAATCTTCTGAACCATTGAACAGAAAAATATGTAAAGCCAGCTAAGAGAACAAAATGGTGATATGTACAAATTGGTACAACTGTAAGAACCTTAAGGGAAAATTGTTTGGGAAAAAATGTTTATAGTTGGGGAGAAGGAAATACTTCCTTGACTGGTTTTGAGGAGTCTGATCAAATTCATCTCAATGGATTATAATGATAGAACAAATTCTATACATTAAATTTAAAAGAAATAAATATAAAGATCTAAATGTAAGTAAAAATATCAACTGCTTAAATACTAAAGGATGTAAAGTTAGATGGAAATTTCAGTGAGAAAGATCTCTGAACTGTAGTGGATTGAAAACTTAATATGAGTCATCTATGTAATGTGGTGGCCAAGAACTGATACACTTAAAGGTTGCATTTTAATAGAATCATAGTGTGTCAGCTAATAAGCATTTATTCCTTTATGTTCAATCCTTCATGATCCCATTGGGTATTTGCTTGGCAAAGATATTGAAGTGTTCTGCCATTTCCTTTTCCAGTTCTTACAGATGAGGAAACTGAGGCAAAAGGGTAATTGGAAATGATCAACAAAAGAAAAGCACAAGAATTAACAGGAAATGGGAAAGATTTCCTGTAGGAAGTGAGATTTTAGCAGGAATGTGGAGGAAGCCAGGAAAGCCAGGAGACATAGATAAGAGTTTCAGGCCTGGAATTCCCCCTGGGATCTAGAGAAAATGCCCAGAGCCAAGAGAGAATGTCTTATTCAGGGAGCATCAGGAAGATCAGTGTGACTGAATCAAAGAGTATGTGACAGAGTGTAATGTCTAAGAAGACTGGAAAGCATCCAGAATGGAGGTGGGGGAGAATAGTAAATAAAAGACCAGTGTTTAAGAGGACTTAAATCCCTGGTATACAGAGCTTTCTTATTTCTGGAAGGTGATAGGAAGAATTCAGGTGTAATACTAAGAGGCATTTCCTCACACCTAGACTCCCCCCCCATACTTTATTTTCAATATATTCTGCAGATCAATATTCACTTAAATCCTTAGACTTTTGGACCTGTAACAAGATCTTCTTCCAACATATTTATTACACTAAAAGGCACATTTGTTAACAAACAAAAGTCTAGTTCTTTTTTTCTTTAATAAAAAGATACCTACATGTATGGGACATACTTACATAGCTTATCCCATCAACTGTGGGCACACACAAATAACATGAAGATGTACAGAGGTAAATATACAGGGAGATTGTATGGATAGAAAAATATGCATAAATAGCCATATTCCAGTAGAAACAAGGAACACGTGTAACCATGACACATATATTAATTTACCAACTCTTATCTTGCTGGTATGCCAGTGTCTTCTGCTAATATCATTATACTATTCTCTGCTAGTATCAGTCAGGTAGAATATTTAATTTCTCCATCACTTTGTCCCTCATGAGCATCTTCTTTGCATTCACTTAGCAGGTATCTATTGAGCTTTAGCTCTGAAAAAACTGAAGCTCTCTGATGTTATTATACAATAGCTAGCAAGGATTTCTGACAAGGTCAAGATAACTCTAAGTATTATTTCAAGGTTTGGAAGTGTTTTATTGTACTTAAAAAAAAAAATATATATATATATATATATATATATATATATATATATATATTTTTTTTTTTTTTACTCTTAACCAACCAAAAATAGGCCCTACCTACCAAGAAAGAACACACAGATTTTACTCCATACACACTCTTGTTTTGGTGAAAACCACTTTAATCTATTTACTTGTGTGTCTAAATATTCAAAACTAGTGTATTTCTTGGCTGAGAGAACAGGTGAAGCTGGCCTAGTCCCTCACATTAACCTCAGACTTGAAGAGATCTATTTAAAATAAGTTTTGTTCAATAACTATATAAGTTATGTTCAATAAGTTTTTGTTATCAGGAGCTTTAGTCAGTTGCTAAAGATTTATTAAGAACCTACTATGTGCTGCCAGGCACTGTGCTAAATTTTAGAGATACCCCCAAAATAGTGAAACTAGTCCATCCCCTCACAGATCTTTCTAATGTTAGACATAACATGTATATCTAGTATAATCTAATATCAAGGTATCATTGGGTTGGTATTCCCAACTCTTTGTCCTGTCCTTAGTCATGCAAATTATTTATTGATTGAGATCAAGAAAACCTAACCTCTAATTGTTCCCTTTCCTTATACTCATTGATTTATTTACAAATTTTTGCCTTAGTGTCCTGGCAATGTTAGTAATTATAGTATTATAATTAAATTATAGCATTATCATAGTAAAAGTTATAGCCAGAGTAGAAAATGATAATAATGTTCAGTCTGAGTCAACCAGAAGATCAAAATTGGAAAATGCAAACCAGTGGAAACTAAGAATGATAGCAATCTGTCATGACTAGGCACATGTTTTGGATTAGGATTGCAAACTAACAGATATCAAATGTATGAAATATGATATTAAATCACTATAGAAATGCTGGAATCCTTAAACCAAATTAATGATGCTTCTGGAGCAACAGAAGAAAGGTTTATCCATATAGCCACACAATAGTCAATTGTAGTATGCAAATAATAAATGTTTTATAGGTAACTACAATCTACATTTGATATATATTACATATGAACCATAAGTTTAGCATTCATTATGCCTTCTGGCTATATTATATTTATTTGCTAATATTTTAATTTTATATATGTAGTTATTGCATACAGTATGATGTAATATACAATGTATTACATGAGATTTTTCTTCTTTGTGTTCTATATACAATATTGTTGTCTATAAGTTACAGATGAGGATTGGGCAAACCATAGCTTGAAGGCAAAATTAGACCTGCCACTTAAAATTTTTGCATAGACTTCCAAGTTAAGAATTGTTTTTACATTTTAAAATGCAATGAAATATTTAAAAATATGCAAAAACCATTCTTAACTCTAATGGCCTACACAAAAATAGGAAGCTAGCTAGATATGGCCCTTTGGCAATGGTTTGTGAAATTTGTTAATAGATTATATATTATGTTTCTGCATGTGTTCAGGCTTGCTATATGCAGCTCTTATGTGCATGCCATTTATTAGTTAACTGAATAAGTATTTTATTATGTAGTTGGGATGATTACTTGTAACTGTACTATATGGTAAATTATGATGCTTATTATGTGTTTTCATAGATGTTTTAAATGTGTCCAAATTATTTGTTGAAACTTCAATTCCTTCCTGGGGAAAAAGAAGGGTAATTAATATTTTGTAAAGGCCAAAATAAAAAACAAAAGTGAAAATTTTTGTTACTTATAGGTAGATTTGCACAATAAAAGGCAAGGGCATAGACCCAGCCTGCTTTACCTAGCTCCACATATGAGACCAAAAGGATATTGGGAGCCTCAAGTTCCATATAACACCTATATGAATGTTTATGTGTATGCATAACTATGATAGACAAGAGTATATAAAATGGATTTTGAGAAAGCACTTTCACAATCAGGAATTTAACAAGAATTAAAAGAAACTTTATAACTCTCAAGTAAGTTGGTTGCCTGGCTTGCCATGAAATCTATCAGAAGAAAAGAATAGTCCAAAGAACTGATTAATGTTAAACTAGGACATTGCATTGGCTTTTGTTAGCCCCTATTTAAGTAGTAGGGGGTTAGCAAACTACAAACCACAGGCCAGATCTGGCTGGGGCCTATTTTTGGTTGGTTGGGAGTTTTAAAAAAATCACTTTTTTAACAATTTTTAAATACAATAAAACATTGCCAACTCCCGGAATAAGCCTTATAGAGTGTCATCCTGACTTTGTCAGAAAGATCCATTTTAGCTATTGTAAAATAACAGATTTGATCAGAGAGCCTCAGATTTCCCAATAGAAATAAAGCCCAAAAGAGAGTGGGTTGGTGAACATAGACAAGAGGAGATGCTCAGCAGAGACAAAGTGATGGAAACAAATATTCTTCCTGGCTGAGACTAGCAGAGAATAATGAAATGACATCAGCAGGAGACATTGGCAAACCAGCAAGATATGAGCTGTCCAAAAGAAGGATTCTTCCCCCAACATTTCTGTTTCCTACTAAGTATGCTTGGGTATACTGGATTAAATAGTCTTTTGCCATTAGTCTTTCTGGTGTGATGGAATACAAGCTAGATGAGACAAATAATACAAGAGAAGGTGATTTTTAGGATTGGGGAGACTTGAGCATGTTTATAGGGAGATAGAAAAGATACTATGAAGGGAAAGATATTTCACATATAGGAAGAAAAAGGTGTACCTACTGGAACAAGTTTCCATAGGATAGTAGTATCAAACTAGAAACAAATCCCTGATGGCTGCATTTTGACTTAAAAAACCACAAATTAACATTATGCTCTATTGTATTGAATTTTTTGTTAAAAATTTTGCAATTACATTTTAATCCTGTCTAGGTTACACTCAGAGCAGGCTGTGAATCTGACACTTCTGTAGGAAACAACAAGAAATGGAATAAAATATAGGCAAGGGAACTAGCTTTACCAAGGTCTTGGGAAATTTATTTTGTTGTCTCCAAAAGGAAGGAGGAAAAATTGGTGATGATGCTGAGCACTTTTCAGAAGTGAAGAACTCCTGTTTGAATAGCTGATAAGTCTATGATTCCATCAGTAAGTCTGTCTGCTGTTAATAAGTAAAACCGAGATTTCTGACTCTGATCAAGTTACTTTGAAAATTCCTTTGTATTTTATTAGACCAATAGGAGAATTACACAAAATATAAATATAAAAATTTATAAACATAATCTATGTATTAGGGCAGCTAGGTGGTACAGTGGATAGAGCACCAACCCTGAAGTTGGAGGACCTGAATTCAAATCTGACCTCAGACACTTAACACTTCTTAGCTGTATGATCCTGGGCAAGTCACTTAACCCCAATTGCCTCAGCAAAAATACAAAAATCAAAATATCATTTATGTATGATTTTGGGACAGCGTCTCCTTGTCCTGAGTATTTCTAAGTCACTTCTTTATCTGCTTTTTCTAGCTCCTGACAATAGTAGATTAGTCTTGGACCAAAGGCTCCACTTAATGGTTGATGAAGGGGATTGTTCAATTCAACTCAATTCAGTTCAGCCAATATTTAAGTATTTTTACCCCCTCCCCTCAAAAAAAGGGTCACAGTGTCAGACACAACTGAAAAACAAAAACAAAAACAAACAAAAAAAAAAACCAACAATAAATATGTAAGGCAATGAATATACAAAGGAATGAAATCAACATGGTTTCTTCCCTTGAAGAATTTGAAATTCAATAGGAAGACAAAGCAGTTATACAAAGAAGTATGATAAGTAGAATGTGATAAGGGTATGGAGAGGTCTAAATAGACTACTAGAAGAAATTTGAGATGAGAGAGATCACTTTCAGCTGTTAATTACTGAAAATATCTCCTTAATTATTGATTTTTTTCACCTTTCAGGAAATTGAGGTTCTGTAATTCTGTTAGCCAGGTTTTGTTGTTGTTGTTGTTGTTTTTAATAGGTATGTGTATTCTTTCAAGACTATATTATTTAGAGGCGGAAAATGCTCTAGAAATCAACTAGTCATAGGAATATAAATCTAGAACTGGAAAGAACCTATAGATGAAACTGAAACCTCATATCTTGAGAAGTGACATGATCAAAATCAGTGCCAAGATTCAAATCCACAGTTCCTAACTTCAAAGTCATTGTTCTTTTTACTACACTATGTTTTCTCTCCCTTCCTTGCCTAGTTATTCAAGAAAATTTGTTTCGACTTTTTTCAAAAAGTCCTTCTAATTAGTCCTTGATGAGCCAAAAAACAACCCACATCCAAATTGTTACTTGATTGTGACCCTGATGATATATCAAAGAAAAGGAAAGTCATAAGGTTTGAAATTATGTTAGATACAATTAAAAACCAATTCCATCAATCCATAAAATACTTGAAAGTGTCCAGGAGTCGCCTTTAGAACCTTCACAAATCTTTCTGTGTGCCTTCAACATTTCTAATTAAATGTGCTTTTCCTCAAGCATCAGCTTTCAGGATAAATTAAAAAACTATGTTTATTCAATTCTGTGTTTCTATTTAGACTACTAATGTGGTGAAAGCCTAGTTTTATACTATTTTCCATTAGGAATATACAGATTTCAGCAACATTTGAGGTTAAATGGATTTTGTGGAACACTTTGGGAACCTAATCATCATTTAAATCATTATTTCTCTAAAACAGTGGTCCTCAAATTTTTTGGTCTCAGGAACCTTTTAAATACTTAAAAATTATAGAGGAACTCTTTACATTAAAAAATTACTTGAGAACCCCAAAAAGTTTTTGTTCATGTGGGTTATAGTGATTTTAAAAATTGATAATTAAAAAAATCATTGAAAAAACAAATCCATTGAATGTCAACAGAACAAAATTTTACAAAAAATAAGAATATTTTCAAAAAAACATGTTGAGAAGAGTGGTATTATTTTATATATTTTACAAATTACTTCAATGTATGAATTAATAAAAGATAACTGGATTCTTATTTCTGCTTGGCATTTAATCCACTATAAAAAAGTTGTCTTGCCATTTCCAATGGTCTTGTGATAAAGTTATTTGCACCCAGAGAGACAGTGGGAACTGAATGTGTGTCACAACATAGTATTTTGACTCTTTTTATTGTTGTTTGCTTGTGTTTTGTTTCCTTTCTCATTTTTTTTTCCTTTTGGATTTTATTTTTCTTGTGCAGCATGCTATTTGAGGAAATATGTATAAAGAAATTACATGTTTAACATATATTGGATCACTTACCAATTGGAGAGAGGTGAGAAAGGAGAGAAAAAACTAGAACACAGGATTTCATAGAGGTGATTGTCAAAAATTATCCATGTATATATTTTGAACATAAAAAGCTATAATTTTTAAAAACATAAAAAACAAAAATAAAAAATAAATGTTGCCTTGGTTGAAATATATGAAGGAAATCTGGCCTCAAATAGATATGTAACTGGAAAAGTGAGAATTATTTTAATAGAGAAATAATGTTTAACTAATATTATAAAAAATAGACTTCAAGAACTCCCCTCAAAGGATTTCAAAACTAAGGATTCTTTGGACCATATTTTGAGAATAATAGATCTAGAAGACTATATTTCAAGTTTCAAACTACTGACTTATAAATGAACTTTTAATATGTGACTCATTTGTAAATTGTGGATTGCCAGTAATAGCTACAGTACTTTCCACAAATCAACATTTCCAATATAATTAGAAGGTAAAAGGGAATTTTTAAAAATATTTATGACTAGTAGTACTTCAGTCAGACAAAGAATATCCTGACAACCAAATGTTACCATATACCATCTCTACAACCAAGTATAACTGCCAAGTATACCCCACTTTGGTTTAGAAGCTAATTCAGTTTTAAATGATTATATCTCTATCAGAAAGATCTAGGATTTCAAGAAACAGGGACACAGTCATAGTTGCCTTAAGCCAAGGGTTTATTGATAGCATCTGCCTTACCATCATCCTTAGGTTATAGTTTTGGTATAGCTTTGAGAAATAAAACTGAACACATAACAGCTTCCAGAAAATTGTTTCTATCCAAGCATAGACTGACCCTATTAGACTATTAGGAACATAATGGCAGAGATTATTGTTGTTGGGTTTTTTTTCCTTTTGTTTTATCCTCAAAGCTCAACACAGTGTCTACTATATAGTAGATAATTAATATTGGGACTGTGATTGCCCTTTGTCCCTTGAAATTTAATAGTGTTGGAAGAAAAAGATAAAAAGACCACAAGTTTCCCCAATCATGAATAGTTCTGACTCCCACCTCTCTCTAGAAGAAGGTTCCTGGTCAAACCAGCCTTCGTTTTTGTTATATTAGCATAGGAGTTTCAAATTAATAATTTTGATTCCCTGGTGTGTGTATGTGTGTGTATAAAGTCAAAGAGTAAATGATAAAAAAAAAACCATAAAGCTGAAAGATCTGTGTTCAAGTGCTGCCTCCAATGCATAGCCCTAATAATCTAAAATAAAATGTGATTTAATACAATATGTGATCCTAGGAAAATCATCTAACTTCTCAGAGCCCAATTCTCTTAAGAATTTTAAGTTACAAAGCAAATACTTATCTTTATAGAGAGTATTTCCTCATTAGAAGAATACCAATGAAATCACATATCTAGTTCAATATATATGGGCAAGGGAGCAGGGAATTCAAAAATATAGAATCATGGGTGTTGAACTGGCTAATTAAAGGAACAAGATTGGGAAGAGATGCAAGTGAAATAAGAACAAGGAAGATGAACTGGAGAAGTACTGAGGGTTTTAGTTATATGTTATAATTATTATAGAATGAATAATAATATTATAGAATAAAGATTGCCTGAGACAAAGGGATGTATTGTCATATAGATTTGGTAAAATTAGGACTTTGGACTAGATGGACTCTAAGATTTTTCCAGCATTAATTCAATGATCATGATTACAAAGAGGTAAAAGATTTTTTGAAATGGAATACAGAAATATGGGATTGGTTGATTTGATTGCTTAGTTGGTTGTTGTCCTTCATTCTCAAACAGAACCAAGTTGATACCATTATGCTGGAGTCAAATACAGTGTGTTTGACTGTTGCTTATCAGACCAATAAGTGTTTGGAAGCCTCTTCTACACGTCAGGCCTAAATAATCCATGTAAATATTGAGAGTGGAGATGCCTCTAAAAGTGTCTGAAAGTCCCTGTTCAGCATGAGATTTTTGTTAACCAGAAATAGCTTGTAACAACTATTTGACTTGGGTTTTTGGTAGACACCTTGGGAAAGCCATTGGCCAAGAATACAGAAAGTACTATTTCCCCAGTGGGTTAGAAGAATGCATACTTCTTGAGAGCAAACACTATTTCATTTTGTATCCATATGCCAGTTCCTAAGAGATAAAATGGCATAATGAACAAAGAGATAGTCAAAGATGGAGGAAGATCTGTCACATACACAAAACAACTGTCACATATTCTGTGATGTTTAGCACATCAGTTAACCTCTTAGAATTCTAGGTAAATGGCCCAAGATGATAAATTGCAAAGCAGTTATTAAACTACAGGTACTAGAGAGGCAGTACATAAAGCACTGTGTCTGGAGTCAGAAAAATCTGGATTTGAATCCCGTCTCAGACATTCATTAGCCATGTGACCCTGGACAAATCAGTAAAACTGTCTACCTCAGTTTTCTCAATTAATGCAGCTAATAATATTATTCACTTACTTTCCAAGGTTGTTGTGAGGATCAAATGAGCTATATAAAGTGCTTGCTTAGTCCAGTGCCTGGCACATAATGGTTTTCTCATCTATACTCACCTATACTCATCTATAAAAATGGAATCTCAGTCAACAAGACTTTATTGAGCTATTTTGTATAAGGTACTATTCTAAGTTCTGATAATAAAAAAGAAATACCAAAAACAGCCTTTGCCCTAAGAGACTTTACATTTTAATAGAAGAGATAATAACTATGTCATTCCAAGATAGGTGCATAGATAAATAGACAGATGAAATATTGATTGATATGAATATCTATATTTACATAGAGATGTGAAAAATTGGGAGTAATTTCAGAGCAAAGATAGTATGTGGTGGAAGCTGATGGGCAGAGGGAACTAAGAAAAACCTTCTACAGAAGATAGGTTTGAGAATGAGTCTCAAAAGTAGCCAGGGTAGTCAAGAGATAAAGACAAGGAAGAACATTCCAATCATGAGAATCAGCCAGTGGAGACTGCAATTATTAAATCTAAATTAAATATTAAATTAAATAAATGTTGAATTAATTTTAAAACTAAATATTAAATTACAATAAAATATTAAACTAAAAATAAAGTTAAATGCTGATTGATTGTTTGCTTATTTGATTAGTCAGATCTCCCAAGGGTATGCTTTTCAGTACTGTATAGAAGACAAAGTATTTGGACCGCTATGCCCAGTAGCACTGGGAGCACTTTGCCAATCTCCCTTGATTGCTACAGGTGTCTTTGAATTGGATTTCCTATCAATGGTGTTTTTATACCCATCTCGTCATTTAGCAAGAACAGAGAAATTTGTTTAAGGAAACAGGGGATAGGAAATAAGGATGGAGGTTATAATAGGACAGTTAGTCCTACCATGTATGTTAGAGTGCTCTATGGTGACCTGACCCAAATCTAATGACCTCTTCTCAATCGCATTCCCCTTAACTCCTAGAAGCAACTTGGAGACATGTAGATAGAATGGTAGGGCTGAAATCAGGAAAGTTTTAGTTCAAACCCAACCTTCAAAGCATACTAGCAAATCGATGTCTACCTCCGCTTCCTCAACTAAGGGATAATAATAGCACCTCCCAGGGTTGTTATGAAATACAGTGCTTAGTACCTATCACATAGTAGGTACTTAATGCATGCTAATTCTCTTCCATTTACCTCTGCCACATTTGATACACTTGACCACTTTCTCCTATTCTCTCTGTGTTCTTGGGATTTTGTCCCCAGTTTTCCTAATCAATTCCTCAGTTTCTTTTTCTAATTCCTCAGCCTTTTCTATCCATTGAATCCCATTCAAGTCTCTTTTCTCTTCTCTTTTTTTCTCTTTATTTTTCCCCTTCACTTCCATGGGTTTAATTATTATTTTTATGTGCATGATTCCTAGATCTGTATATCCAGCCTTCATCTTTATTCTGAGTTCCATTCTTCCACCACCAACTATCTCTCTGACATTTCAAACTCAATGTTCTGCAGGCATTTCAAACTCAAAACCCTTAAAGCAGAATTTTTATTATCTTTCCTCTCCAATGCTTTAAAGTCTAGAAACAACTAATATCATTTAGGGCATAGTCTTTACAGACACCACTCATTCAAATATAGGATATGCTATATGTAATTTATTCTTTGTCTGAGATTCATGTGAGCATGATCAGTAGGAAATGAGAATGGGATATTCCCTACCCTGGATGTAGCTATCCAATTGAATCCTTTAACTTAATTAGCACCTTGTATAAATGTCTGTAGTGGGATATCATTGGCTATCATTCTGCACTTTCTATTATTCTGCAGCAAATTTCTAATAGATTTTCTATGCATAATAATAATAACGGGCAGCTAGGTGACATAGGTGTTAGAATGTCAGTCCTAAATTCAAATTCCATCTCAGTTGCTAGCTATGTGACCCTAGACAAGACACCTGCTTATCTTAGTTTCCTCACTTGGAAAATGAGATAGAGAAGGAAACAGCAAAGCTCTTCAATTTCTTTGCCGAGAAAACCCCAAATGGGGTCACAAAGATTCAGACATGATTGAAATGATTGATTATCAACAACAAATAATAATAATAATAATAATAATAATAATAATAATAATAGCAGCTGATATCTAATATAGTACTTTCAGTTTGATAAAAGACTTCCCAGAGTTTCATCTGATCCTCACAATCACCTTGGATACAAATAAATAAATGCATTATTATCCCCACTTTACAAATGTGAAAATGGAAGCTCATAGAGGCAATAGCCAGTATTGGTCCCATAGCTAGTAAACAATCAAGATATAATTCAACTCTAGATGCAACATGACTCCAAAGCCAATTCTCCATGCTATACCTGGATCTCTCTAAAGCCATTGTTCATAAATGAGTGGCCCATAATAATACAATCAACATCTATTAGTTGATGATTGATAGTTTGAATACAGAAAATTTATCATGACAATAATAGATTCCAATGTACTTTGAATTCAGTGAAGAAACTGAATAAACCAATTGGCATTGCATGGCCAAAGCAACTAATTGGTTGACTGAATTGCTCATTTTTCATTGTTTATGATTCACATATACTATAAGAAATACTATAGTCCATCCAAGTCTTAGAAATTCTAGCTTCCTCTCTTCTTCATTCTTAACCAGGCCTATGAATACCAAGAAACTAAGTAAAAGAGGCTCGAAACAGATAAATCATTCCATTATCTTTAACAGCATTACTAACAACCAGTGGTAAAATATTCTTTGGCCCAGATTACTCTTTTCCAAACTGGGGAATGATGGTGGATAACTGAATGTAAAATTGAAATAAAAAACAGAGGGGAAAATCCAAATAGAAAAACATGCAAGTCTGCCCCATCCCATTCTGTATCTATCTGGCCTCCTCTATGTAGGAAGATTGACTGTGAAATTTGACAGTCACACCAGATAGTAATAATGATTTTTTAAACAGTTCAAATATCTAGGATAGCAAGACCTCATTAAATTACATTGTGCTTGTCAGTCACCATACAGAAGAGTTGATCTGGGTTGATTTGCATATTACAATCTTCTCAGAACATACCATTCCTTCCCTTCAAAATGAAATCTCCTATCTTTCTTTTTTTTTGATCATTCATGGATCAGGAACTGAAAAATACATGTCACTCAACCAAATCAGGTTACAAACTAAAGAGTAGCATGCTGGGCAGATAGATTTAATGCTGGACATTATTAGATAGTGTAGGATTACTTGAGTAGCTCTAAAGAGAGAAATTTCTTTCCTAAATTACACTAGTCTGAGCTAGATTTAGGACAAGCCTCAGCAAGTAAAAAGGATGGCAGTTGAATGTCATGAATCTATCCTGCTAAATCAATTAGTTACTCAATTATTAAAAGATTATGTGGACTCTCTTTCCCATCTCCCAGTACAATACAGACCACAGAGTGATTAAGCAGGAGAGGCTAGAGTGGTCTGCCAGGACTCGGCCCATCCACAAGAGGGACCTAAGTAGAAAAAATGCTGTAATCATGACATTGAAATTTCATATTGTGAGCCACGATCAATTAAACCAGGCCACTAGACAGCTTACACACTAGGAGGTTAGTTTTTATTCAATTCCCAAATCTTCAATTAATTAAAGTTTCCATCTTCTTATCTAAAAGACCCAGATCAGACAATCACAACTGACAATGGGTCAAGAAAATAGGTTCTGGACATTCTCTGTGCCTGACTTTTTTTCTTTCACTTTTTTAAAATAGCAATTAAATTCTCCCTTATCTGTCCCCTTAGACAATTCACAGATTTCATGATTATTTAGTCCAGAGAATCCAAGACTTAAAAATCTTCAAGGCTATTTGAAGTTAGAGTTATTATACACAGTATCATGACCAAGCAATTCTCTGCTTCCACTGAGAACAGAACAAAAGAATGTAGACTTAAATAGCAGCATGAGAAATTGAGATTAAATAAGAAAAAATTCCTGACAGAAAGGATACTTTAATGATAAAATGGACTACTGTGGAAAGTTAGTGAATGTTCTGCGGAGGTCTGCAAAGGGATATATTACTTTTTTCTAAAGCAGATGCTAACTTGTGTCCAAAATGAGCATCATTCTTCTAAGTAGTTCCTTAGGAGACCTCTTTATCTAACAATGATGTCTATTTTGGCCAGAAACCCTGAGAGTTTTCCTTGCCAGATTTTCTTTCTTTCTTTCTTTTTCTTTCTTTCTTTCTTTCTTTCTTTCTTTCTTTCTTTCTTTCTTTCTTTCTTTCTTTCTTTCTTTCTTTCTTTTTTTCTTTCTTTCTTTCTTTCTTTCTTTCTTTCTTCCTTCCTTTCTTTCTTTTTCTTTCTTTCTTTCTTTCTTTCTTTTTCTTTCTTTCTTTTTTTCTTTCTTTCTTTCTTTCTTTTCTTTTCTTCTTTCCTTCCTTCCTTCCTTCCTTCCTTCCTTTCTTATCTACCTATCAACCTCTCTATCTACTTATTTAGATTTTTTTGGACTAGGTGAAGAGAGGATTCTTTGCCACAATTGTTACCCTGCCTTAATCACTGAATAGGTGAAGTGTCAGACTTTTAAAGACCTTAGCTTAAAAAGACCAAGGTCTCCCACTGAATCCAGGGCCATCTATAATCATCTTGATCTTTATCTTTTTATTATTAAAGCTTTTTATTTTCAAAACATATGCATGGATAATTTTTCAATGTTGAACCTTGCAAAACCTTGTGTTCCAAATTTTCCCCCACTTCTTCCCACTCCCTCCCCTAGATGGCAAGTAATCCAATATATGTTAAACATGTTTAAAACATTTTTGTTAAATCCAATACATATATATACATATATATATATATATATATATATATATATATATATATATATATATATATATATAATTATCTTACTGCACAAGAAAATCCGTTATCCTATATCTTGCCACTGGATCCAAATGGCTCTGGAGGGGAAGGTAAAGCAGGTGACCTTATACATCCCTCCCTCACTTAAATCCAATTCATTCATGTCATAGCCCTCCCTCACTTCAATTCACTCATGCCATAGCATCACCTTCCTGATGTCCTAGATCTCTTTGACAAATAAGCCAAACAACAACTTTCTAAAACTCACTGTGGCACCTTTTTAATGCTGGCAAATCTTAATTCTTTGAGATTGGTTTTGACTTATGGAAATTATCAAAAATCTGCAATTTGCTCATTATATATATACATATATGTATATATATACATATATACACACACATATATATGTATATATGTATATACATAAAGATTATATCACAATAGGTTATTTGATTTACTGATTAATTTTAAAGGTTATAGCAAATTAGAATTCAAGGAACTGTAGCAAAATGGTGGTGGTGTATTAAGATCTAGTGGAGTCCAGATTTACACACACATATCCCAAATACCCAAATAAAACTTCCAAAATGAATCAAAAAAGCAACAATAAACAAAAACAATGAGAAACATTATTTTTTCTGCTCCCCTCTCATCCAAAATATGCAAAATGACTGACAAGATCCTTCAAAAACTATAAGCCAAGACAAATCAAGCAAAATGTAAAGCAACAAACTCAAAAGAAAAAAAAAAATAGAGGGGAAATAGCAGGGAAAAAAATCAGGCAACAAAATGCCCAGGAAGCTTGTACCAGAAGTGCACCAAAAACCAGATCAAACCAATGTCTGGGAATCACAGGATACAGACAGCCTCATTAGCTGGACAGCATAAGAGCAAGATAGACAAGTTTTTAAACCACCAACACTTAGGTCACCCCAGTTGAAATGTAGAAAGAGCATAAAACTTCAAGGAATACAGCTCTGAGGTAACCCAAAGCCTGAGCACTAGAAGGAGAAACAAAATACTTGCAATCTCTAAATAATTCTACTACTAAGAGGATTTCTGATCAGGGACTATAAAACAACTCTGGAATCAGGACTATTTAAATAAAGAAGAAAGAGAAGTTACTAAGGTGAACCTGAAATACCAGATTGAAATGGAACTCAGGAATTCCTGCAAAAGGGGGACTTAATTTTAGCCATTTCAATTACAACTAAATAGAGTCTGTTCCCACCATACAAGAGAAAGGAAGAGAACCCAGAAATTGAAGCTGGAGATCTGAGGGAAAACTTTTAATGTGAAATATAGTAGAAAACTACTATGGTGTATGAGAAGTCAAAAATTGAACCCACAAGAAAAGAGTAATAACTAGTCATAAGAGAAAAGAATGCCCTGCCCAAAGACTACAGGCACACTTGGACGAAATGAAGCAAGAACTTCAAAATATGAAGTTCAATGAAATTAGAGTCACAAAAGAGAGAATGACAAGGAAATTGAGAAGTTTGAATAAATGGTGGTCAAACCTAATAAAACTTCCTAAACTCCCTAAAAATGAGAACTGTCCAAATGGAAAGTAATGACTTTATGAGACTTTTATTAACATAAAATCAAGAAAAAAAAAAGAGGAAAAAACGCAATGTATACTCTATGTTATCAAAAACAACTGCACTGGAAATCAGGCAAAGAGAAATAACCCTAAGAATCAATGGACTCTCTGAAAAGCTTGATACCCTCTCCCCTAAAAATGTTCTGATACTAAAGAAGAAATTCAAATGATATTCTAAACAATAAATAAGTACTTTACCGGAACAATGGCATAGACTGCCAAGATGTTTACTCTGAAGGACAACATATTTTTTAATGTATCAATTCTGGAATGTCTGATCTTATTTGTTTTTAGGTAATTTGTTCTTTATTACAAATATTTTAGATTATCCCAGAGCTTCCTTGTAAGAAGATAAAATAATTTAGCAAGGCTAATATAGGGACTTCACCTCAAAGTACATATGACATTCAACATTTATAGCACCCTAGCACAAGCACCTTTCTATTTTAATTGTTTTTTTTACAGAAACAAAAATCTACTTTAGCTCCCTCCCACCACCTCCTACACCAGAAGGGAGGGGAAAAAAAGGAAAAAGTTCATTTTAACAAATATGCATAGCCAAGCAAAATAAATCACTTCCTGGGAATGGGGGGTACTATATATATATATATATATATGTAATGTATGTATATGCACATACATATATGTGTGTGCATATATGTATATACCATATGTGTATCTAGATATAGTTCTAGATAATATATTGATAATTATATGTTTCAACATCTGTCCCCTGAAATCATATATGGTCATTATAATGATCATAGTTCTTCCAGCTTTGTCTTTACAATGTTGTTATTACTATATAAATTGTTCCCCAGGTTCTGCTCATTTCATTCTTTCCCAGTTTATAAAAGTCCTAAAATTGTTCCTTTTTATAATACTGATGTTATAATATAAATTATTATCCTGCTTTCCCTCTTTTCATACTGTAATAGTTCATATGTCTTTCTATGTCTTTTTGAAATCATTTATTTCTTCATTTCTTTCAGCATAGCAGTATTCCACTTCATTTATATATCACTGCTTATTCACCTGCTTCCCAAGTGAAGAGAATCCTTAATCCTTTTAGTTTCCAGATTTTTAACTACTACAAAAATAAGATCTACTATTAATACATTTATGCATAAATGATCGTTTATGCTAGATGACAGAGTGGAAAAGGCACTGGACTGTGGATCAAGAAGACCTATATTCAAATATGACCGCAGACACTTACTAGCTGGGTGATTCTAGGCAAGTCACTTAATCTTATTTGCGTCAGTTTCTTCATCTGTAAAATGACCTAGAGATGGAAATGGCAAATAATTCCAGTATCTTTGGCCAAATTTTTTTAAAAGAACCCATAAAGGGTCACAAAGAATCAAGTAAGACTGAAAAGCAATTGCACAACAGTACAAGAAGGACCTTTTCTTCTTTTTTGCATAATTCTAAATTGCTTTCTGAAATACTTGTTCCCAATCATAGGTCCACCAACAGTACATAAATATGCTTGTTTCCCAATTATCCCTCTTTCTAGCAATTATGATTTATTTTGTTAATTATATCTTCAAATCTTAAGGTGTGAGGTAGAATCTCAGCATTGCTTTAATTTGGACAACCTCTAATTAGTAGTGATTTGGACCATTTTTTTCTTATGTCTATAAATACTATGTATTTTTTCTCTTGAGAATTACCTCATTCTATCCTTACACTTTTTATCAAATGGTAAATGGTTCTCAATCGTATAAATTTAAATCCATTCCATATACATATAATATATATATATGTATATATATATATATATATATATATACATATATATATATATCCCAAAAATGAAACCTGAAAAAGTTGTTACAATATTTTTCAAGTGTTTTGCTTTTAATCTTAAATTCATTGGATTTTTCTGTATTTTTTTTTTATTTTATGTGTTAAAATTATCGATTCTAATGGTTTTTTTCTTAATCTGAAACCTTCATGATATCTCTGGAGTGTTTGACATTGTTGGTTAACCTTTTTCCTAGATACCTCTCCTTTCTGGCACTATTTTCAATGCAATTCAACACTATTCTGCTATTATTCTTTTATGTTTACTGTTCTATGAATAATTGTGTGTTAAAGACCACGACTAAGTGAAGGGGCAGGTCAGTTCTCCAAGAGCCTCCACAGCTATGAATCATAAATTTGAAGGAGTTGCAAAGCAGCCTTCTCAGATGTTGCTTGTGGATTGGGGATGAAATAAATTGGAAGCAGAGGGAAGAGGAGGGAGGTCAGAAAGGACATAAAAGAAAAGGTCTCAGGACAGAACTTTGGGGGACACTTAGTTAGCAGGAATTACATAAATGAAGAATCAGCAAAGGAAATAGGATATATATAAATATCATTTGCAAAGTACTTTTGCATTTATTGTCTCCTTTACCCTCAGAGTATCCTTGTGAGGTAGATACTAAAGGCATCAGTATCTCCATCTACAAATAAGAGAATTGAGGTTAAAAGGAATTAAATGACTTGTTTATGATGGGGGAGGATAGTGAACAAGCATTTATTAAGAATGTGTTAGGCACTGTATTAAGTGCTTTACAAATAATATCTCATCTGATCCTCTAAACAACCCTCAGAGAGAGAGAAAGAGTTTATGTTATTTCCCCCATTTTACAGTTGATAAAAATAAAGGGGCCAGAGATCAAGGGATTTTTCCAGAGTAATACAACAAATAAATGTCTGAGTCTGGATTTGAATTCAGATCTTTCTAACTTCAAGCATAATGCATAATTATTGCACTGCCTGTCTGACACATGCCATAGTCAAAGAGTTAATGCCAGTAATTGGATTTAAACTTGTGTTCCTATCTTTAAGTTCAGTATTTTATTTATTAAACCTGCACAACATTGTATTTTTTACCAAATAAAACAAAAATTACTTATCGTGGTATGCAAAACCCTTCATATTCTACCAATTTACCTTTCTAACTTAATTTGATATAATTCTCTTAATCTATGTTCTAGCCAAACTGATCAAATTTTACCCTCTCATTCTTTTTCCCTTTGATAACTCTGTCTTTGATATTGAATTACCATTGTAAACAACCCCTTCCCCTATTTCAACCTTTTGAAATAGAATCTGTTTTTTTTTAATATCTTTCCTTGTATTCCCATCTCCAGCACAGTTCCTTACCCATGGTAGGTGCTAAATAGATGTGTTAATTAAATGATGTGTTGAATTAAATGTCCTTCTGTGTTCATGCTAGATGCTCATTCTATTACTGTAGTCCTCCAAAGAAGAATAAATAATTCAAATCAATTTCACAAACATAGTAACTAGACAATTCCATTGTGAATAGAATCCTTTGTCATTAGTAGATGGAGTAAAATTAAGTCAATTAGGAAAAAAATATTTGATTAATGGACAACTCTATTCCAAATAGCATATTATGATATTATCACATAAGTATAAAAGAAATTAAATAGAATAAAAGAAAATAAAAGAAAGTCTGTTAGGAAAAACAAAACCTATTTGGATAATTAACCCAGTTTCCTTATTTGCAACTTGAACTACTGAATTATGTGCTACTTAACAGAAGTTACTGCCTCATTATCAAATGATTATTTTTTACAAAGGACAGTGTCCCATTTGGCTTAAATTATTTAAATAAATTTAGTGATTCCTTGAGGTAAAGGTTAATCCTGCCCCAGATATTGTAATTTCACAGCACCCAAGATATCATCATGAAATATGCAAGTCTGAAAAACTAAACTATCATCCATTTCTATGGGTGCAAATCTGCAGATTTTACAGAAGAAGTGAGATTTTTCACTAGCAATAAACTAGCAAATGTGAAAGCATTTTAAAGTATTCTTTCTATCTGGCATTTCTGAACTTGATGGTTGAGGGAGCTTTCTTATTGAATGAAATGCCATTTATGCATCTAAAAGACCCCCAGAGAAGGGGCAATATACAGTCATAAGGAAATGAGAGACTTTAATATGCAATGTTCTCCTTCTTATAGCAGTCTGTGCTTACTCAGTGAGGAAGACAGATTGAAGACTATTTAAATGATATGTTAGAAGAAAGATGTCATCAATCGACACTTGCTTTCACTTTGGTCTTTGTTTTGTCTCCTCATTCATCTTAATTAGATCATAAATCCATTAGACAAAGACATGAGATACTACCTCTATTTTCCATTCAGATTCAGCAAAATGTGGCTGCTTTTATACTTAGTGAATCACCTGACTCTTAAAATCATGGTGAGAGGCAATTCCTTGTTGCTATCCATTCACCTTAAGATTCTTTTCTGACATCTGTTTTGATATCTAAATCTACATAGATGAGTTGAGAGTCCCACTGGAGAGAAGAGAAATTTCCTTCCCAATTCACATCTCAGCTTTCAGGATAGGGTAGATTGTATTTATGTTCCATAATCCATCAAGAACCACCAAGGACCAAAGACTGCAATAGAGTTAGAGAGCTGGAGACATCACTGACTGAAATTTCTACTCTATGAACGAATAGCAGGTTCCAAATCATTAAAATAGTCCCTAATCCATATGTGAATGTGATGGATTTTTTTATTATTATTTGAGAAATGTGGTTCCTACAAACTGCAAAAAGTGCTTGATTTAGCTATTCTTTTTCATGAAATTATACCCCATGTTTCTCTTTTTTGAGTCTAGAAATTAAATAATAATTTCAAACAAGCTTTGTATTCCTTCAATATCTAAATAGGAAATAATAATCTGAAGTGTTTTACTATTGTCAGAGTGTTTCCCTTGAGATAATTTTAATCTATGTTATGTTAACTCTTTGACCCAAAGTAGGGTAGGTAAATATGAGTATATGGGCAAATAAATTGATAAATATAAACTTTTTTTCAAGCTAGTCCAATCATCATTTGGTCTTTGCCTTCTACAAGTATTAACCACCAGAAAGGGGGAGAGGTGGAAGTGCTTTATTACTTTTTAGAAGACATAAAATAATAATTTAAAATGAAGATTGCTTTAAAGTGAAATTCTTTAAAAAGGTAAAATACAAGAAAATATAAATGTCATGGGGTATAAAAATATATCAGTTATATTAACAAGAATGGAGGGAACAACAGAATGGTTCTGACAAAAAATCTTCACAGGATCCTCATTCCATTCCCACATAACAAACAAGACAACACAAAATCCAAAAGGGCTTTTTTTTTTCTTTTACGGATTCATCTCTATATTGCCCAAACAACATATCTAGTAAATTCCTGCTGCTAAATTGGAGTTTCAGAAGAAAACAATATACTCACATTACAACCTTTGGATATCTATCAGCAAGCATACGGCCAAAGAAGGAAGCTCTCCAAGTCTTATAACAGGACAGCATAACAGAGAATTTTCATCTTTCCTCATCTGTATTAACTATCCAAAAAAAAAAAAAACTGGTGGTTATGCTACATTCCCCTATTCCCAGTATATTCTTTTGGCTTAAATCTTCAAGAGAAAATACTGCTATTTTTCTCTTAGTTGTTAAAACATCATTAGAGAGGTTAAAAATATAATTAGTCCTTCTCCCTACCCTGGGCTCATTCCACCTTTCTCCCAGTGGGGAAATGAGCTGTTGAAAATCTGTGATAAAATAAATGTTTTGAGTATCATTCCATGATGAAGGGAAGGGGAAGATAGGGTGGAGACAGAGGGAAAAGATAGAGACATTGCATATGTCTGGTCTCTTTTTAGTGTACTTATAGAGTGCCACTGAGCTGGGCTACAAAACTGGACTTGCAGTCCTCCAAAAGGGAGCTCGGTGGGGGAGATATCCAGGGCCAAATGGCTATTATTTAGCTTCAGCAGATTGGCCATATGTCCACTAGCCTTCAGATTCCAGTAATTATCCCCCTCTACGTCCTCTCTACCCCAAGAGCTTTGTTTGACTTGCTGTGAAGGGAGCACAACAGAGACCTGCTGCCAGCAGCTGAGTTAGGGAGTTACTGTCCCCTTTGACCTGGCTTACAAGTGCCAATTATAATTGAAACCATTTTGGTAGAACATAGATTTTTATAATTCACTCACAGTGAAATAATCTGAGCCAAAGCATGGATAAGGGGAAAGAGCATTGGACCATAAACCTCAAGAGAGGAATTCTCCTAGCTCCATCACTCATAAACCATGGAGCCTTAGGCAGGTGGCTAACCTACCTCACAACAGAGTCATAAGGCCCACTTACAATGCATTTGTAAATGAATTTATAAAAGCTTGCAAACTAAACAGATTTGGCCCACCAAAAATCATCCTGTAAGCTTTGTATGAGCCAGGTTTATGAATTTCCATCCAAGTCAAGATATTATAGCAAATATTGCAGCAAATACACAGAACTCACTCATAAATACAAATTCTTAAAAGAAACCACACTAAAATTATTAAAAAGCATTCATTCAATTTATTTTAGTCTCATTGCTTAATACCTGTTTGGCACTTTCTGATTTTTGTTTATCTATTAAATTATATGAGCTAATATTTATTTCCATGGCTACTTTTAGGATAGTTTAATAAGATATATGAGATTGCTTTGGACTCCTCAGGAAAAGGGCACTATATAAATTTAAGGTACTATTATTTGAAAAAGATGAAATCTCCAGCTCTTAATAAAGAACTAAGCACAAGACCAATCAAAGTTCTAGTTCAGAACCAAATTGACCCCTCTGGGAGTTTGGGGAAGTCTCAATCTCATTCGTTCCAAATATAGGAATGGTAATAAAGAACAGTGTTCTGAGGATTAACTAAAGTTCACATGCTGCCTTGAAGAGAAGAGTCTTGATTTAAGTGATGAAAATTTATATTAGAAGGAGAAGGAAGGCTAGCAAAAAGCTCTTAAAGTTACAAGAGAAGTAGAAAATTAAAGAAGACTTAGATGAGGATATTGACTAAAGTCTATTTTCCCTATATGGGGAAGGATATATCTCATACAAGTGCCTCACTATTCAGTTTTCCCATATGGAATCAAAAACATTCAAGTGCCTATTATGGTTCCAGGCAGTGGGCCAATGGACAATTTTACATCAAAGATCATACTTTTACACTCCAACTTTCCCTCAGGTTAGAGATGTTCTTAATCATAGTTATCATCCTCCTCCTCATCATTATCCTCTATAACCCCCTCTTCCTCCTCATCCACCTCCTCCTTTTTTCTTCTTCCTCTTCCTTTTTCTCCTCCAGCTTCTCCTATTCTCCTTCTTCCTCCTCATCCAACTGCTCCTCTTCTTCCTCTTCCTCCTATTGCTTTTCTTGCTTCTATTCCTCTTCTTCCTCCTTTTCCTATTCTTTTTCTTCTTCCTCCTCTTCTTCCTCCTTTTTCTTTTTCCTCCTTTTCCTTCTCCTATTCTTCTTCTTCCTCTTCCTTTTCCTCTTCTTCTTGCCCATGATTTTATTAATGCTGTATGGGGAAGTTGATGAATATCCCTAGGTTGTGAGTACCCTCCACAATAATAGGAAATTTAGGAAGAAATAAGGACTTGGAGAGCAGAATTATTAATGGGATTGTGAGTTCAGTGCTGCTCTTTTCAGTTTAAGATATCTATGAGATAATCAGTTTAAGAAGTTCAATAGGCAGGTGGAAATATGAGTCTGGACATCAATAAAGAGGTTAGAACCAGTTAAGTATATTTGAGAACCAATTGCATGCTGATGATAATCAATTCATGGAAAAAGACTCTTCAATGAGTCAGGAGTAAAAGAGGGTAGGTGATAAGAAATGAGGAAGAAAGGAGAAGAGAGAGCTTTAGGCAAATGGCTTAATTTTTTCTAGTAAATATAAGGCAAAGATGTGATGATGGGAGAAAGGACTCAGCAAAATTTCAGAAGCCATAAAAGGGTTTTGATTTTGCACTACAGTGAATGAGATAGTGAGTTATTTAGAGAGGCATAAAACAATTGCCTCACAATAGTGAGGGCCAAGGTGAGGTTATATAATATATATTTGTACTGAATAGCCAGCATGATTTCTTAATTTTTCTCCAGCTTCATTCAGTATACATGTAGGAATAAAGGCAGCAGGTGATGAAAATGATCCAAGGCTAAAGCTTAGTAGGATAAAATTGGTGACATAAGAAGAGGGCAAGAGACTCAACAGAAATGGATAATGTAAAGTTGTACTGGTTCACTAAGAGGTTAAAATGAAAAAGGTAACATAGTATACCTAATGCAGGTATTATGGCCTGGCAAAAAGTTAAGGATTGAAGGAAGGAAGGTCATAAGATTTAGAGTTGCAATGCAGGGGAAAAGATGTAATGACAGTAGATTACATTTAGATAAAGACATTATATTAAAGATGATAACATTTTTAAAATGTGTTTTTTTTTCTTCTGCAGATATGAGTATGAGAAAATTCATAAACAATTAAGATATAGAAACAAATATGATCCCCTCTCTCAAAAATCACAGAATCATAGAATTTCTGGATTAAAAGGATTCCCTTCATCCATTTAGTGCAATCCAGATCTGACAAAAACTCTACAATATGACACATTTGACCAGTCTTTGAATATGTCCACAGAAACGGAAATTGCTGCCTCTCTCAGAGCAGCCTATCCAACCTGTGAATAATCTTAATTGTTAGAAAAGTTTTTTTTTCCCTTAAATCAAGCTCAAATTTGCAAAAACTTTCCCTTTGTCCCCTGACAATTGTAGTATCCCTTTCTATGTTCTAGGTAAAGTAGAAGTAAACATTGATTTTCTTGGCCAATGAAAATTAATTATTAAGAAATAACTTAATATTTTTATAATTATGAACAGATTTTTGAAGCATTTTTATTGTGAACTTTTAGCAATTGAAACAATATTATTGTGGAATCCATGTTTAATTTGACACTTAAGTGATATTGAATGATCAATTAATTGGAGGACTTTTAGTATGTTGAACTAATGAGAAGTTGTACTTAAGTCCAGCTTCTCTTGATCATTTCTGATCAGCAATGGATTCTGCAAATAAATATAAAGACATTAATAAAAAGGAAGGTAAAGGAAACTCTCTCAAAAACAAAAACAACAAAAAAACACTTTGGATTGAAGGGACAGAAGAAAGGCAAAAAAGAGAAAGAAAAAAATCAGTTCATAATATAATGAAATTCTGTGTTGGAAGGGAAATTATATAGAAAGGGATAAATCTTTAATAATCAATTCCAAAATACCAAAGAGACTAGAACAACCCTAAGAGTCTTCAGAGTACTGAAAAGCCTAATAAAGGAATTATAAAAAATGATAAAAATTTTAATTAGAGATATTAAATAAAATTTAAAAGACAATTGATGGATTAGAAAGGATGATGAAAAAATTTAATGGAGCAATGGAAACATACACACAAAGGTAATGAATAAAATAGAACTCACAAAACATGAAGAAGTAATTAGAAACTAAGGGGTGAATGAGTTAAGAGTGAAAAATTAAAAGAGCACACTAGTTTTCTAAAAACCAAAGCATAAAGCAAATAGTTTCATGGAAAAAAAGCCAAAAGGTATTCTCAGGTCATCTAATCTAATCCTTTGATATTAGAGATTAAGAGAGGAAGGTCCAAACAGGTTAAGGAACTGACTCAAGATCATATAGAAAGTGACCATTGGAGGCAGGATTTGAATATCAGTCCTTTGATTCTAGTACCAGTATTTTTTTCCCCTAGCACTCTTTTTACTACACAACATTGTCAAGCTAAGAATGATTAGCTTAAAAAATCAAAAACAAAACAGAATGAAGCAAATTTTGAATAGCGTATTTCAGAGAATCATACAATATTATTTAGAAGTATTGTAAATAAAGCAGAGACCAGCTGAGGAAACCAGATAGTACAACAAACAAGAGTTCGGGGCTCTCTGACTCTAGTCAAAAAGATTGGGTTGAAATCCATCCTCAGACACTACTCTATGTTCCTGGGCAAGTCACTCACTCTCTGGTTGAGTCAGTTTCCTCAACTGGGGATTGTAAATCCTCAAGAGGATTGTAAAACACTTAGCACCAAGCCTGGAAAATAATAGATACTAAATAAATATTTATTCCCTTTCCTCCTTTTTATGTCCCTCCCTCAGAAATATACAAATCAATAAAATTATCCAAATACCAATAGAGAATTTTTAGTTCAATTCACTTAGAAATCTAGTCATGCAAATCCAGAGTTTCCAGTAAAGAGAACAAATATTACAAACATCCAGAGCGACATAGTTTATCTAAGAAATAGTCTAAATCACATAATACTACTTAAAAATAAGAAAAGAAAGAAAACAATCAAATATGATATGGTAAAAAACAAAAAGAAATTATTTAACATATTCTGTAGGGCTGGTAACAACTCCTTAGGGGTAAAATAAATCTTTAACAGAATGGTTTCCAAGCAATCATTTTGAGAAAATTAAAATTGAGCAGATGTTTTAAAATCCAAATTCAGTGGATTAAAAAAAACTCAGAAACATAAACAAGTTCAAAAAAACTTGAAAGAGCTAGAAATTTGGTGCATTACTTATACATTGCAAAGGTGAAAGATTTGTCTTGTTTTAGGATTTCCACCTTGTCTTTAGATCCCCAGGGAACAAAGAGGCAATTTCCAGTCTTAGATTATCAAAAATAAAATGACCCGGAAAATAAAAAGAGAAGAGGAAAGGGATATTTAGTATTTCTTGAAATGGGAATACAAATAAAGAACATTAAAACAAAGGAATAATATATAGGAAAGGAAAATGAGAGATCATAAACTGTAATATTACCTAGTTGCACAAAATAAGCATAAAAACTTGTAGTAGAAAAAAAGAATAAATAATCAAGAACTAAAAGAAATGAGAGTTTGGGAGGAAGTGGGTCTGCATGCTGCAAGTAAAATAACAGACATCTAAGACTGATTTATAAAATAAAAAGGTCTTAACTAGATAAGGTTGAGAAAAAAGCAAAGGGGGAAGAATGTCATCAAGAATATTAGCAGTTTATTTTAATTAAATATGCATCTAGTGCTGATTTTCAACTTTATTTATAAAAAATAACATAATTGGATTTAATGGAATGAAATAAACTTTATAATTATAACCTTGAACTTTAATGGCTTGAATTCATCCATGAAAGTAAAGTTTGCATTGTGCTTAGAGGGGTTGAAGCTAATAGGTGATATCAATTGATTTATATTTACTGAGTGTGCTTAAAAAGATAAGTAAATTGACAAAATTAATTATATAGTATGATAATAATTATTGGCAATTTCAATGTGCATTTTAAGAGTTAGAAAAATCTGATAAAAATACAGTAAGAATCTAAATCAAAAGTTAAAAAAGTGAGACAAAATAGTAATATTCTTGAGTTCGGGGACCATTTCATTTTTTTCCTCTACATTCCTAGTGTCAAGAACAGAACCTAGTACATATTAAGAACTTAATAGATGCTCATTGATCAATAAGTTTTGGGGGATTGTTGAATGGAAATCATAAGGAGTATAGGTATTTTACAGTGGAACTATATGGAACTATATGTAAATCTATAAAGTAATATAAATAGATAGATACAGTAAATATAACTTAGATAATGATTCAATAAAATATGATAAATGAGGAATAATACCAATCAACAACTTGAAAACTAAATAACAGTAGCCTAAAATTATGCATCAAAGTACAAATATTGAAACACTCAATATTTTTATTCAATATTGTGAAAATTTATCAAAATTCATGAAATGCAATTGAAACAGTACCTATACCAAAATTATATTTCTGAAAATGTATATAAATAAAAGCTAGAAAACTCTAAGAAATCAAATAAGGAGTTTTAAAGATAGAAAATTAATAATCCTGAAAGAAGCTCTAAAATAGATTTTTTTTAAATGGAAGGAGAGCTTTTAAAAAGACTGTTGAACTGAGAAGCAAAACAAAAGCCTAGTTATTTTATAAAATTAATAAAACTGATAAACTATTAATTAATTTATTCCTCATGAAGCAAAAGAAATATATAGGTACAAAGAAAAATAAAAAAGAGCAATCACAACAATGGGAAAAATATTTTTATTAGAAATTTCCATCCCAATTACATGCTAGCAGAAATAAAAATTAAATTAACAAAATAATAAATAAAACATTCATTTATCTAATCTCATAAAGAGAAACCAAGCTAACTATAAATAGGTTCCTAAAAAAATCCCAGCACTGGTCAGTTTATAATTGTATTATATCAAAGAATTCAAGAACAGATAATCCCTAAAGAAGGAATACATTTCACTGAATTTCTTCTGAGACAAGCAAGATCCTGATTCACAAATCAGAGGTAGAAAAAAGAGAATGAGAACCATATGACAATTTCACTACTTAATTATTAACACAAAAATCAATCAATGAATCAATAAATTATGCACTAAAAAGTGTTTTGGAAATATACATCTATATTTAGAGAGAGATTAGTCTACACAGATATTTAAAGCATCTTTAGAGAATACCAAAGAATTAATGAAAAATTAATTCAATAATTAATATTTTAATAAAACAGCAAAACAAAATAAAAAAATGAAATTCATTAGCATGTCTAATTATTGCTAACAAAAACAATAATGAATGTCCTTTTATAAAAGGATAAATTAAATTTAAAATAATTATAAGATGTATCAGTTATCTTAAGATTAAGTTTCTCAGAATATATAATTACATTTGCAAAACATTAAAGAACTATATTATTAGAAAGATATTCAATGATTATGTCTATATTGAATCAATATAATAAAAAATATTACAAATTACAACGTGGACTTGGCTACTTTAAAAAATCAGCTTTATATATAGACATGGGTAAATATCACTCACTAAAACCAGTTTGAATTCATACTATAAGTGCAATGATGTTCCAATAGAACTATTAGTATAATTAACCACATTAATACCAAAAATAATTTTACAAACCATTGATTTTATCCAGAAACTTGAAAATAACCTACAGTGAAATAACATCATGCTTAAAATACTAAAAATATAAGCATAAAAGTAATGTCCCTAAATATAACAAAAGTATTGAGAAAAATCACTGACATGGAGAAGCAACACAATTAGCAACAGAGAAACAATGAAACTCTCATTATGTTCAGAAATAAAATAAGGATGCCTACTGTTTCCCCCATTATTTAACAGAATACTAAAAATACCAGCTAAAGCAACAAGAGAAAGAAATTAAGTAAATAAAAAAGCAAAAATTATCTCCAACTGCAGATAAAATAACAACTTGTTCATAAAATGCCAGATAATTAATGGGGAAAAAATGAGAATATTAAATTTTTCAATGAAATAGCAAGATACAAAATACGTATGAAAATAATCAGTATTTCTACATACTATCAACAAAATCTAGAATGAAAATATAAGAAAATTACATTTAAAATAATAAATATCTTAAAGTTGAGCTTCCTCAGAATGAATTACTTTAACTACAAGAAAATATTTATTTAAAAAAAAGGAAGAACTAAATAATTAGAGATTTTCAATGATCATCACTAGCATAAACCTATATAGTATATGGGGATATGTATATGTATATGTATTTAAATAAAACCAAATTACAACACAGGCTTAACTGTTTAAAAAAATCAGTTCACTTTATAAACCTAAATAAAATAACAACTAAATCTGAAAGGATAAAAATTCAAGCATTTCAAATGACTTTATGAAAAGTTTTAGGAAGAAGAGGTAGTTGGTGCTGCCACATCTCAACCTATACTATAAAGCAGAAATTTTCAAAACCATCTGGTAGCTTTTGTTTTGCCTTTTTTTTTTAATTTGTAAAGTTGATCAAAGTAAATAAATACATAATTGACCAAGCAACAGCTATAAGTACCAAATATGTACTAGGCGCTATGCTAGACATTGAAAGTATAAAAACAAAAATGAAATAGTCCCTTGTTCTCAAGGAATTTATAGTCTCCTGGGGGATAAGTATTGAGATAGATGATAGATAGATAGATAGATAGATAGATAGATAGATAGATAGATAGATAGATAGATGGATAGATAGATATATAAGCATATATAAAAATAAAAAATAAATAAAAAGTTAATTTTGAGAAGGGCATGTACTAGTAAATAAGAAGATTTGAAATACTTTCATGTTAGAGATAGGACTAAAGCTGAATTTTAGGGAAAAGTAGGGGATTATAAGAGAAAAAAAAAGCAGTCTATTAGTGATATGGAGGGGATAGTTTTGCAAAGAAATGGGAGTTTGAAGGTCATGTGTGCCAATTAAAGGATTCTAGATTTAGGGACAGAAGGGACCTTAGAGGTAATTTAGTTCTGGTTCAAATAACAACAGTTAGATTTGGACTAGACTTTAGAATGTAGATACTAAATGTGAATAAATAAAACATAAT
Source organism: Sminthopsis crassicaudata (assembly GCF_048593235.1). Taxonomy (NCBI): domain Eukaryota; kingdom Metazoa; phylum Chordata; class Mammalia; order Dasyuromorphia; family Dasyuridae; genus Sminthopsis; species Sminthopsis crassicaudata. The sequence continues at coordinate 98,353,757 of NC_133619.1, forward strand.
AGTCCTGGAATAAAGAGGTTATACCCATATGATGAATGGCTTTAAATTTTTAAAAAATGGTTTCTGCATTTGATCCAAAAGAAAATGGAAGAAGACAAATAAAAAGGGAATACATTTTTAACATTTATTAAAAGTTATGATTGCCAGTTATAACAAGCAGAAATTTTTGGACACAAGAGTAGTATAACTATACCTATACTTTGGAAATATCAATTTAGCAGTTTATAGAATATGAATTTAAAAGGGATAAGTTCTTGAACATTAATTAGAAGGTTATATAGCACTTATCCAAGTATCAGGTACTGAGACCCTGAGTTAAATTTGTGGTCACATGAAGGTGAAAATAGAGAACTTAAGGTGTGACATGTTGTAGAGGTAGAATCAACAAAACTTAGAAACTGACTGGATGTAGAGAAGAGTAATGTTGACTTCAAGGTTACAACCTGAATGAGTAGAAGTATATTAATTTAATATAAATTCAATCTGCAGCAGGAACAGATTTAGTAGGAAAGATGAGGTCTCTTTTAGACATTTCAAATATGAAAAAGCTTAAACAGTTAGATGGCATAACAAATAAAGCAATGTGTTTAAAGGAAAGAAGAACTAAAATCTGACTTCAAATATTTAAGAGCTGTGTATCCCTGAGCAAGGTACTTGCACTGTTTATCTCAATTTCCTCAACTGTAAAATAAGGATAATAATAACACTTACCTTACAGGGTTCTGTAAGGTGAGGTTAGGTGAGATATTGTAAAGCACTTTGCACAGGATCTGGCCCACAGTACATGCTTACAAAACTTCTTCCTTCTTCCCTCATTTCCTCCTTCACTCCCTTCCTTCCCTTTTTTTCCTTCCTTCCTTTTTTCCTCCCTCTTTCCTTCCTTCCCTCCTCCCTTTCTTCTCTTTCTTCCTCCTTCCCTCCCTTCCTCCTTTCCTCTCTTCCTCCCTCTCTTCTTTCCTTCTTCCCTTCCTTGTTCCCTCCCTCCCTTCCTTCCTTCCATCTTTATTGACTTATTAAATCAACTATGAAATTCCAGTAAGTAGTTGGTAGTATAAGACTGAAGTTCACAAGACAAATTACAGTTGGCTCTATGAGTCATTTGGATAACTATACTGATGGAATCAATGAGGGATTAGAGATACATAAATGTATGTCTATATACATATAAATATACATACATTTATATGCACATACACACACTATCTACATATGTGTGTATATGAAGATATATACATCCTCAGAATTGAATCTTAGGGTTTCCTTACTTTTAATCAGAAAACACAATTAAAGATATAGCAAGAAAGACTGAGGAGTTAACCAAAATATTGGAGAATCAAAAGTGAATGACATTATCAAAATAAATAAATAACTAGTATTTATTTTTTTTTGTTGTTGTTTGATTGTTTCAGTCCTACTTGATTCTTCATGACCCCATTAGGTCAAAGGCTGAGGGAGATGGTGTTAGTCAAAGCTTAAGTTAGCAGTATACTGATGATATTAAAGATGATGAGTTTGACCTGTGTGAGACATCTTATTCTATGAATTTTAAAGCAGCAGATGAAGCATGGAGTGAAATCAAAGATAAATTTAAGGAATCTGCCCTGGAAAAAAGAAAATAAGAAGCTGAAGTAATGAAGAAAATATTAGCAAGGGTTTTGAGGTATAGACTAAGGAAGAAGAAATTCAAATCAAAAACCCTCTATTTTCTCAATTAAGAATGAGGTAAGGCGTTCTACTGAGAGGATGCAGTGAGGTATTGATGGAGGCTTGAAGTGGAGAAAGAAAGCTTAGAAAAGTCTCTGTGTGGAATATAACAAAAGCTGAGAAATGGAACTGCAAAAGGACTTGCCCAAAATCAAACAGATAACACATGAACCCAGATTTGATTTGAAGGCAGTGGCTCTTAGGAAAGAATTAATAGGATTAGTTGGCTGCAGTGTTCATTGTTGTTCAATAGTTTCACTGATGTCTGACTTTTCATGAACTTATTTGGGATATTCTTGGCCAAGATACTGGGAATTGCCTTCTCCAATTCATTTTAAAGATGGGGAACTGAGGCAAAGAGAATTAATTTACTTGCTCAGGGTGGCACCACTTAAATCTGAGGCTAGATTTGAATTCGGGAAGAGGATTCTTCCTGACTTCAAGCAGGGCATTCTATCCTAGCTGATAGAGCCCTATTGATTAGAGATAAGAACATGATTCTGTAGAAACCAGCTGAATACTTCTCATGGGGCAAATATTCCAGCTAAGGTTTATAAGGCCTGGGATCCATTGTTCACACAACAGCCATTTCCAGGTTATAACTTAAGAGGAGATTATCTCTTGGGAATTCAAGGATGCCTCCATTATTTATCTCTATAAAGATAAAAGAAATAGATTGTCACAGGAGGGACTACCTCAGTCATTGCTAGTAACATTCCTACCATAGTCCTCTTCCATAAGTTGATACTTCACCTGGAAGATGAGAGTCACTATGGCTTCAGAGAGGATTGTTTGCTGTGCTATGAATAAAACGGAGGTCTGTATCACAATGTTCATCATTCTGATCAAGGTCTCTGATACTGTCAATTGTGAGGGTTTATAGTAAATTGTCAAAATTTGATTGCCTGGAGAAGCTCATCACTATTGTACATCAATTTCATGATGGCATACTTACCCAGGTTCTGGATAATGTATGATATTCTTGCACTTTTCCAGTCAACAATAGAATAAAGCAAGGCAATGTGCTTGCATAATGTTTTCAGAAATGTTGTCAGACAACTTCAATGAGATAACACACTGTATCAAGGTCAGCTACCATACTGATAGTAAACATTTAATTTTTAAAAGGTTACACTTCAAAGCTAAAATGGAGAATTGGTGCATCTTTTTTTTGTTTGTACATGATTATATATTCAATGCAATCTCTGAAGCTGAGATATAGCAAAATGTGAATAATTTTTCTCTGCTTCTATTAACAATTGACACCAATTTTTAAAAGGGTTCTTCACCAGCTAATACCATACCATCCATAGCTAGAACTTTTGGTTACAATAAATGAAAATTTTTGAAAGCTGGGTAAGTTAATTTACCTTTTCAGTATACATTCCAGGGATACACATAGATAAGGTTGACACATGCATTGTCACAATTAGCTCAGTGTTTAGGAGACTCTGAAGAAAAGTGTAGGAAAGAAAAGGTTTTAGATTGCGTCCTGAAAGTCTACAGAGCATTGTGCTGAACCCATTGTTGTATGCCTGAGAAAACTAGACAGCATACTAGGAAACCAAATGGCTTCCATTTGAATTGTCTTGCAAGGATTCTGGAAATCACCTGGTGAGATAAAGTACTGATGCTGAGGTCCTTAATCAAGTTGTATTATTTCATAACTCTACCAACAATGCATTAGTGTCCCAGTTTTCCCACATCCCCTCTAACATTTATCATTATCTTTTCCTGTCATCTTAGGCAATTTGAGAGGTGTGAGATGGTACCTCAGAGTTGTTTTAATTTGCATTTCTCTAATCAATAGTGATTTATAGCATTTTTGTATAACTATAAATGACTTTAATTTCATCATTTGAAAATTGTCTGTTCATATCCTTTGACTTGTATTTTTACAAATTTCATATCGTTCATTATATATTGGCTGCAAATATTTTCTCCCAGCTTTGTAATTCCCTTTTAATCTTGTTTCTGTTGGTTTTATTTGTGCAAAAACTTTTAAAAATTTGATAAAATCAAAGTTGGTATCATCCTTTATGTCTAAATCATATATCCATTTTGACTTTATTTTGATATGGGGTGTGAGATGTAGGTCTATTTTTGACATATTATTTTTCAGTTTTCCCAGAAATTTTTGTCAAATAGTGAGTTCTTCTTACAGAAGCTGGAGTTTAAGGATTTATCAAATACTAAATTGCTATAGAGCTTGATTATTGTGTCATGTGTATCTAATCTATTTCACTGATTCATTACTTCTTAGCCAGTACCAAATGGTTTTGATGACTGGTGCTTTATAATATAGTTTTAGGTTTGGTACAACTAAGCCACCATCCTTTGTTATTTTTTTCCATTAATTCCCTTAATATTCTTGACCTTTTATTCTTCCAGATAAATTTCATTAATATTTTTTCTACTTCTATAAAATAATGCTTGGGCAGTTTGATTGGTATGGCACTGAATAAGTATACCAATTTAGGCAAAATTGTCATTTTTATTATATAAGCTCAGTCTAGCCACGAATAATTGATATTTTTTCAGTTGTTTAGATCCGATTTTATTTGTGTGAGAAATGTTTTTTAATTGTGTTCATAGAGTTCTTGGGTTTACCTTGGAAGGTAGATCCCCAAGTATTTTATTTTGTCTACAGTAATTTTAAATGAAATTTCTCTTTCTATTTCTTGCCCATAGGATTCATCAGTAATATATAGAAATGCTGATGATTTGTGTGGATTTATTTTATATCCTGCAATTTTGCTAAAACTATGAGTTATTGTCAGTAGTTTTTGGATGATATTCTAGAATTCTCCAAATATATTATCATTTCATCTTCAGAGTAAAAGTTTTATTTTCTCATTGCCTAATCTAATTTCTTTAATTTATTTTTTCTTTTCTTACTGCTAAAGCCAACATTTCTAGTATACTGTTGAATAATAGTGGTGATAATGGTCATCTTTTTTTTTCCTCTGATCTTATTGGTCATGCATCCATTTTCTCTCCACTACAAATAATGTTTGCTATAGGTTTTAAATAAATACTGCTTATTATTTTAAGGAAAACTCCTATTATTCCTATGCTTTCTAGTGGTTTTAGTAGGATAATGGGGTGGTGTATTTTGTCAAAAGTTTTTTTCTGCATCTATTGATATCATATGATTTCTGTTGATTTTGTTATTGATATGGACAATTATGCTAATAATTTTCCTAATATTGAACTCCTGCACTCCTGGAATAAATCCCATTTGGTCATAATATATCATCCTGCTGATAAGTTGCTGTAATTTCTTTGCTAATATTTTATTTAAATTTTTTTCATCAATCTTCATTAGGGAGATTGGTCTGTAATTTTATTTGTCTGCTTTGGCCTTTGATGGTTAGGTATCAATGTCATGTTTGTCATAGAAAAAAATTTTCAGTACTCTTTTATTTTTCCAAATAGTTTGCATAGTATTGGAAATAATTTTTCTTTAAATGTTTGGTTGAATTCACTTGTAAATCCATCTGGCTTTGGAGATTTTTTTCTTAGGGAGTTCATTAATAATTTGTTCAATTTCTTTTTCTAAAATTGAACTATTTAAGTATTTTATTTCCTCTTCTGTTAACCTGGGCAGTTTATATTTTTGTAAACAGTCAATCATTTCAGTTAGATTGTCAGAATTATTGTCATAGAGTTGGGCAAAATAGCTCCTAATTATTGCTTTAATTTCTTTTTTCATTGACAGTAAATTTGCCCCTTTCATTTTTGATGCTGGTGATTTAGTTTTTTCTTGCCTTTTTCTGATCAACTTACCAAAGGTTTATCTATTTTAATAGGTTTTTCATAAAACCAACTCTTAGTTTTGTTTATTAGTTTCATAGTTTTCTTAGTCTATATTTTATTAATCTCTCCTTTGAGCTTCAAAATTTCTAATTTGTTATCTAGTTGGGGGTTTTATTTTTTTTCCTAGCTTTTTAATTGCATGTCTGATTCACTGATCTGCTCTTTATTCTATTTTATATATGTAGCTATTTAGAAATATAAAATTTTCCCTAAGAACTGCTTTGACTGCATCATTTTTTGGGTGAAATTATGGATTGTTTCTGTGATTTGTTATTTGATCCATTCATTCTTTAGAATTAGATTATTTAATTTCCAAATAGTTTTTAGTCTATCTTTCCCTAGCCCTTTATTGAATATAATTTTATGACATTGTTATATAAAAAGGAAGCATTTATTATTTATGCCTTTTTGCATTTGATTGTGAAGTATTTATACCCTAATACATGGTAAATTTGGGGGAAGTTTCATGTACTGCTGAGAAAAAGGTGTATTCCATTCTGTCTGTATTCAATTTTCTCCAGAGGTATATCATATCTAGGTTTTCTAGGATCCTATTATCCTTCCTAGTTTCTTTCTTCTTTATTTTGTGGCTAGATTTGTCTGATTCTGAGAAGAAAGTTGAGGAACTCCATTAGAACAGTGTTGCTATCTATTTCTTCCTGTAACTGGCTTAAAATCTTCTCTAGGAATTTGCCTACTCTATCATTTGGTACATACACATTTAGTATCATTTTTACCTTATTATTTACTGTACCCTTTATTAAGGTATATTTTCCTTCCTTATCTCTTTAATAAGATCTATTTTTACTTTTGCTTTATCTGAGATCAGAATTGCTACCTGAAGCATAAAAAATTCTGTTCTAGCCTTTTACCTTTACTCTGTATGTGCCTGTGTCAAAGATGTTTCTTTATAAATAACATATTGTAGGATTCTGTTTCTTAATCCACTCTGTTATTTGCTTCTGTTTTATGGGAGAGTTTATCCCATCCATATTAACAGTTATAATTACCAGCTCTGAATTTCCCTCCATCCTATTTTCTCCCCTGCACATACATTTGCTCTCTCTTTACACCCTGTCCATAGTCCTGTTTTTCTTTTACCCATCCCACCACTACCTTATCTCCTATCACCCCATCCCCTTTTTTTACCCACCCCACTCACTACTTTATCTTCTAACAACCCTTCCTCCCTCTCTTACCTTTTTCTCTAGAGTTTCTGTCCTCCTTTCTAACTTATCCTTCCCTTTTCTTTTCCTCTTTCTCCTCCTACTTCTTTATAGGATTAGATAAATTTCTGTATCCAACTGAATGATTAATTTGTTCCTTCTTAAAACCAAAACTAATGGGATCAATCTTCTGAGAATGCTCATCCTTCTTCCTTCTTTCCCTCAGTTGTAATAGGTCTTTAGCACTTCTTCATGTGAACTAATTGTCCCATTATGCCTTCCCTTTCCTCTTTTTCCATAACAGACTTTTTCTACTTCTTAATGTCTTTTTCTTTGATGTCATCACATCTGCCATCTTAGCTCCACCCCCACAACTCTCTCAGGAAATGTTGTGGGGGTTTTTGTTTTGGTTTTTGTTTTTTTAATGAATGTATAACTCAAAAAGAGTGGGGAGGAATCATATGGTCAAGCATATAGTTATCTAATAAAAATAACCACTGTTATTTATATAGCACTTTAAGGCTTACAATGAACATTGCAAACAGTTTCTCCTTTGTTCCCCAACTATCTTGTTAATCAGGTATTTGAAGTATAATACTACATTTTTAATAAAATGAGGAAACTGGCACTCAAAGAAATTAAATTACTAGCGCATAGTCACACAGCTAATAAGTTTAGGAAGTAGGATGCAAATTCAAATCTTTCCTTACTCCAAGGCAAACATTTTTTTCTTTAAGTGACTCTGCCTCCTAAAGTATCTGGGATTACTTTCACTGGGGCTTTTGTACCGGTGTAGCCTTCATTAGACTGTAACTATTTGTCTGGAATAGCTTCAATCTTCCTTCACAGATTACTCCTTTTCTACTAGCTCTTCTACACCCTTAAGCAGAAGATTTTAACCTTTTTATATGTCACTGACTTCTTTTCAAACTCTGATTAAGATCCTGGGTCCCTTCTTAAAATAATATTTTTAAATGTATAAAACAAAATAAGTTCACAATGGAAACTATTTTAAAACACAGTTGACAAATTTTTTTAAAAAAAAGTTCATGGATCGCAGGTTAAAAGAACTCCTAACCTAAATCATCCCAATTCATCAGAACATATCCTACTTCCTTAGGCAATGATTGCATTCAATCCATAAATACTCCATACCTACATTAGATAGCAATGTTCTTTCCTATCTGAAAATAAGCTAACTCTTTAAGTAATAAATGGTATTGTAGTAATAAATGGGTATTACAGTCTGCCTCTATTTGTGCCAAAAGATCCAGAATGAATCACTTCTAAATAGTGCCTTTTAAATTTAGGTATGTCTTTCTTCTGATTGGCCTGACAATATGTCATTTGATTCTCCCTAACCAAACACATCAGCTCTTATTGATGAGCATTTTAATGAGGTGGGTTAATAGTTTTTCTAACTTATCCCTATTGTTTAATTTGGGGATAGGGGAAGCAGAATTCATATATGGCTGATTGTGCTCCATTCGGACACTCAAGGCACACTAGTTGCCCCATAAGATGCAACTGCCTCCAAAAAAAAAAAAAAAAAAAAAAAGTTCTCTCAACCAGTTTTTCACTATCTTGATCTACTATTTGTGGACTAGATTACCCCACACTTTGATAGAGAAAAAAACTAAGGACCAATAATCATCCTTGGGGAGAGTTTGTTTGTGGTTTAAAAAGAAGCACACAGGATTCCAAGTAGTTAAGGAGCAGACTGAGAGTCATCCTTACTCACTTTTACCCTTCAGAAACTGACTTCCCTTTATAAGTAGGGTAAAAAGAAATAGATGTACTTAGAGGGAGATATAGGTTATTGAATAAGACAAACATATTAATTGTCCTCATTCCTCTGATCAGAACATTACTGGCTCTGTGAATAAGGAGAGACTTATTTCTGCTTCTGGGGCCAACAAATACATTACGGAACTGCTCCGACAGAGATGGCTGAAACAATTGAGAGCATGCTTTCCCATGCATGGGCCTGCAGGCGGAGGAGTTGTCAAACCACAGTAGGACAGAGATACAAATAGGTATAGATTAAAAAAAAAAAAAGGCAAAGCATCATCAATTGATGTTTCTTTCCTCACCCCACAATCTTCAAGACAATAGTCTATTATTATTAGAAGACTACCATGGTATTATGGCTGGGTCTCTTGCCCAGTTGTTGAAAGAGATTGCTATGCTCTACTACTGAAAAGCCCCCAGGAATATCCAAACTAGGAACATCTTCACCTCCTTGGCAGAGAATCCTGCCCCTAGCAACTTGGTTTTCAAATGTCTCCCTCAATCTGTTCAATTGAGTATAACTCTATGAAAACTTTCTGTGCTTCCTAAGAGGCCACAAATACATGAGGATGATCCTGTTTATATGTAGATAGGATAGAAAACTGAGAACTGTATTCCACTTACTGGAGCCTAATTCAACATGCAGAGTAGGGCTTTCTAAATATTTTTGTGTGAAGACTCCCTTTGGCAGTCTGGTGAAAACTATAGACTTCTCAGAACAATATTTTAATGCATAAAATAAAACACAGAATTACAAAAGAATTTTTTTTATATTGAAACATAGGGTTTTTTTAATGTTCATGTACTTCTGGTTTAAACATGGTATCTTAGAATATAGCTCTGTGGTATCCTTTATCATTAGCCAAAAGATCAAAAATCTAGAATTAGAAGAGACCTCAAAGGGATCTATTCTTCCCCTTCTCCATTTTATACCCAAGAAAAGTGAGGCAAGGGGAGATAAAATGGAAACCTCAGAGATAAGACTCCTACTCAAATGCTCTGATGGCAAAGTCAGTACAAATTCCATTAGACTACACTAACTCCTTCAATCTATATCCAGGCAAGAAGTAGTAACTCTTCTTTATTAAGATTAGAACTAGGATTCTAAAACTGGAGTTTGGCCATGACACTGTAATTCTAAATTGACTAAATAATTCATTTATAACAAGATAGAATATGTGGATGTTTCTCTGTTCATATATTTACCGACCCTTCACCTTCTTGGAAAGTCAATTGGCTAGAAATGGCTGGATTAAAGTGTCTACAGCTGATATTATATCGAAGAGCCAAAATGAAAAAGGTCAAGAACTGCAGCCACTGAAGTAACTCTGAACCAAGAAAATAAGTAATTTTTCAGGTTAGATTTTTCCTGAGTATAATGCCAGACACTCAGTAAAGGAGAAGTATAGTTTCTCATTTACTATCCATCTCTCAACCAACCCATTCTATTACTAATGTCAGGAAGGTGCAGCAATAAAATGTAGTTTAAACTTTAAATCCCTCATATGGAGCCATCAGAAGGGAGAAGTTAGAAGCTGACATACTGGATCAGGGAAAGATGATGATGATAGCACCTTGTCACCTAGTGACTCTGAGTGAGGCAGAGTGCAGAAGACTGTAAGTATTAGGTCATACGAGTCTTATAGGCAGAATCTCTCTGAAATAGAATTCTTCTCTGGGAAAAAAAAGCACTTCTATAAATCTGAAGCACTATTTCAAAAAACTAAGTACCAGGGATATGCATCTCACTGCTATAAACACTAGAAGTTCGTCATTTATCGATTGTTTATTTTTTCACAAAATAAATTTCAGAATAGATCCTAATTCAGAACAAATCTCCAAGAAATCTCCAAGTCTCTGAAGAAATGAGAAGAGCAGAAGGAAGTGAAAAAGAAACTCCAGTTATGGTTGACTTTACCCTTCAGTGGGTAGATCCACACTAAGGAAAATGCCAAAGCTGTTAATATCTAAAAGCAACTGCATAAAGTTGACCCAAAAAATTCACTAAAATTGCTTTGAATGTTCCTGTAAAATGTCTGTGTGCTGCCCATGCAGGTTTCATATGTGTCTCTCTAGATGTGGCAATCACAGAGGCTTTGATAGATTTGTTTCTGTAATTTTTCCTATCTTTCTCCAAAAGAGACACTGATTCTTGGAAAGAAAAAAACATGTTCCAGACTCCCTTCCCCCCAAAAAAGATAATTACACAAAAGAGCTAATTACACAAATAATGAATATAGCTGCAAGTGAACCCATTTATGAAGTAGAAAACTGAGGACTTCTGAGGATAGAATCTAGATGGTGGAGTAGATAAGCACTCAGCTGATCTCTCCTAACATTTGTCTCTAAAAGATTTTAAAATAATGCCTCAAATTGAATTCAAGAATGGCGGAACCAAAAATAAAAGGCAAAGTGAAGCATTTTATCAATCTAAGACAACACAGAATGTCAGAAAAAGTTCTCTGACATGGAAGTGGTGCTGTCTCAGAGCCCACATAAATGAAATGCCAGAAGTAGACCAAATGGTGGTCAATAGAAGCAATAGCAGTTTTGGGAGCTGTCCGTCAGAAATAATAAAAGGCCCTGGCAAATGATCAGAAAGATTACAAATCATTTAATCTGTATTAGTACCTGTCCTTGTATGCTGGAGTATTTGGCAGTTCCATTGTCTATACTCATTTCTGGGTTGCAGGGTATGGGTGAAAAGGAACACTAGGCCAAGAGACAGTGGAAAACCTAAGGAAAAGTATTGTTGCAAGCTCAAGGATAGGGGACTTTGAGGAACAGTTTTGTTTCCAGTCTCGAGAAAGGAGAAACCCTAAGTTTCAGAGGCTCTTTCTAGATAAGGAACACAATACAGATCTTTAGGGAAGTGGCAATGCCTTTAGGTGTTAGAAGCATTTTAAACTTCCCAAACAACAGATGGAGCTTTGAAAACATTAGAAGCTTGAAGAATTCTTTTCTGCCCCCATGCCAAAAACAAAGCCCTACATTAACATAAAATTCCTAATCAAGGAATATAGTAGAAAATGAGCAAACCCCCCCAAAAAAAGTGACCATGCAAAGCTACTATCATGAACAAAGAAGATCCATGTATAAATATAAAAAAAAAACAGTCAAAAAAAGTCCCAAAAAAGAGAGAGAAAAATTTTTGAACAGAAGCCAAACAAGAATTTTTAAAAGAGCTTAAAAAAACTTATTTTTTTCAAAATCAAATAAGATTGTGAATGGGAAAAAAAAACATAAATAAATGAAAGCAAAGAAGAAAAATATGAAAAGATAATTAACAGCTTGGCAAAAGAGGCACAACAAATACTGACAAAAATATCAGTGTAAAAAATAGAATTTGTCAAATGGAAAAAATTACAAAAATTCACTGATGAAAAAAGAACTTAAAAAACAGAAATGACCAAATGGGGGGAAAGTTTTAAAAGCTTGATGAAGAGAAATTGAGGCTCTAAGCCGAGAGGGATCAGCTCTTTTTCTGGTTGTCTGATTACCTCTCTCTGCTTCCCCAAAGTAACCAAGGACAGGTCCTGGTAGCGAATGAATTTGCTACTCAATGCTGTATCAAAACAAAGCCTTTATTGATAATAAAAGGACAGACAGGCATTTAGCCTCCAGAAAGGCCAAACTTCCTGGCAAGGGGATGCCATAACCAAAGTTGGCAGGCACAAGGCCTGGATACCTAGTGCAAGGAATACTTTTTAGAAATTCTTTTTATACATAACCAGGGCCATGAAACAAAGTTTGCACAGAGATGTTATCCAAGAGGTTTTGGAGAGATTTGTAAATAAGACAAGAATTTCTAAAATTCTATTATTATTTGTCTCAAGTTATCTCCTTTAACCTCTCCTAAGACAAGAATTTCCTGTTAATTATTTTTATCTTGGGCTATCTCTTTTTGACCTTATCAAGCTCACTGAAGAAAATAATTTCTTAAAAATTAGAAGTAGGTAACTGAATATTAATAACTCTATGAGAAATCAAGAAAAAATAAAAGTAAAATTGTCATAACTATAGACAATAAAAAATATTTTAAGAATCTATCTTCAAAATCAAATCCAGAGATTATATGAACACAATTGCAAAACCCTTTTCACATAAATAAGGGCAAATCTAAACAATTAGGGAAATATTAATTGCTAATGGGAAAAGTAAGCCATTATAATAAAAATGACAATTTCACCTAATTTAATTTACTCATTTGTTGCTACACTAATAAATTATAAGATAATTATTTTTATAGAGCTAGAGAAAATAAAAACAAAAGATCAAGACCAAGACATCATTTTTTTTTGTTATAAAGGAAGAGAAAGGAAAGAACTAAAGGAAGGTAATCAAGCATTTATGGATTCAAATTATATTACAAAATAATCACCATCAAAACAATCTGGGAGAGGGGCGGGGCCAAAATGGCAGAGAAGCTCTTTCTGAGCTCTTCTACTACCCTCACACTAATTACAAAATTCAGCCTCTGAAATAGTACTAGACTGGCAGAATCCACGAATATTGGAAACGCAGCAAATTGCCAGAAGAAGATAATTTCAAAGATCTGGAAAAGGTATGTTTTGATCAGACAAGGGAGGAGGACAGGTACAGGCTGAGCAGACCCAGGGCAGGGTGCTATCTTCTGGAGCAGTGCAGACACCATACTGCAGAGAATCTACTGGGAGGACTTTACCACAGTGTTGGCTATTCTACCCTGGTTTCAAGCCAGTAGATCAGCAGAGAAGTTATAAAACATCCCGAAGTGCATGGAGTCTTACAGGGCCTGGCCACAACCACCCAGCACCTGGAGTGACTCTAGCAGGATCCCAGTGTAGATGCTGCCACTTCCTGGTGTCAGTAGAAGAATCTTGGAACTTCCTTGTCCTAAAAGTATATCCCAACATTTTTTAAGAATGAATAAAAAGGCAACATGAGCTCTAACTATAGAAGCTAGAGCTAGAAAAAAACAATTCAAATACAGAGGAGCTACAATAAGGATTACTCAGAATCTGGCAGTGTCCACATTAAAGGATTGAAGGGCCTGGAATCTGATATTGCAAAAGGCTAAGGAACTTGGTATGCAGCCAACAGTAACTTACCCAGCCAAAATGAGCATTTTCCCCCAAGGGAGAAGATGGAAATTCATTGAAATAGGTGAATTCCATCTATTTCTGACAAAAAAAAAAATTTAATCTCCAAATATAAGATTCAAGAGAAACATAAAAAGGTAAAAAGGAATCTTAGGAACTATATTTCTGTTATGAGTATACATAAAGAATACATGTATAATTTGGTTTTACTGTTATAATATAAAATAAAATAATATAAAAAAGAAGCTAGAAGAGGAAATTTTACCAGAAAAAGGGAAAAGTACTACATCTTATGAAGAGGTAAAGTAAACTTATTATATCTGAGTGAAAGAAGGGAGGGGGATGAACATAGTGTGTATCTTACTCTCATCAGAATCAGCTTAAAGGAAAAAATATTATACATAATCGACTTACAGAGAAACTTCTCCCACATCATTGAAAAGTTGGAGGGGAAAAGTGAAAAGGAAAGGAGTAAGCTAAATAGAAGGGAATACAGAAGTTGTGAGGAAAGGGGTTAAGAAAAGCTAGGGACTCTAAAGTGAGGAGAGGGATCCTAAAGAGAGAAGGCTGCTTGAGGCAAGTGTTGCTCTCACAAGTTAAATACTTGGGAGGGGGGGTAAGGGAGAAGGAAAGGAGAAAAGCATAAATTGGGGCTAACAAGATGGCAGGAAATACAGAATTAGTGATTTTAACCATAAATGTGAATGGGGTAACCCCCCAATAAAGTAGAGGCAGATAGTAGACTAGATTAAAATCCAAAATCCTACAATATGTTACTTACAGCTAACACGCTTGAAGCAGGGCAATAGATACAGAGTAAAGGTAAAAGGCTGGAGCAGAATCTACTATGCTTCAGGTGAAGTCAAAAAAGCAGGGGTAGCCATTCTGAACTCAGATCTGCAAAAAGCAAAAAATTGATCTAATTAAAAGACATAAGGAAGGGTAATATATCTTATTAAAGGGTAGCATAGATAATGAAGCAATATCAATATTAAATATATATGCACCAAGTGGTGCAAGATCTAAATTCTTAAAAGAGAAATTAAGAGAGCTACAAGAAGAAATAGACAGCAAAACTATAATAGTGGGAGATCTCAACCTTGCATTCTCAGAACTAGATAAATCAAACCACAAAATAAATAAGAAAGAAGTTAAAAAGGTAATTAGAACACTAGAAAAGTTAAATATATTAAGATCTTTGGAGAAAACAATGGAGACAGAAAGGAGTACACTTTCTTTTCGGGAGTTCATGGAACCTACACAAAAACTGACCATATATTAGGACATAAAGACATCAAATTCAAATGCAGAAAGGCAGAAATAGTAAATGAATCCTTTTCAGATCACAATGCAATGAAAATTACCTTCAATAAAAAGCCAGGGGAAAATAGACCAAAAAATAATTGGAAACTAAATAATCTCATTCTAAAGAATGAATTGGTGAAACAGCAAATCATAGACACAATTAATAGTTTCACCCAAGAAAATGACAATAATTAGATGTCATACCAAAATGTGTGAGATGCAGCCAAAGTGTTATGAGAAGAATTTTTATATCTCTAGAGGCCTACTTCCATAAAATAGATAAAGAGAAGATCAACAAATTGGGCTTGCAACTAAAAAAGCTAGAAAAGGGGTAAATTAAAAACCTCCAATCAAACACTAAACTTGAAATTCTAAAAATAAAAGGAGAGATTAATAAAATTAATAAAAACTATTGAATTAATAAATAAAACTAAGAGCTGGTTCTATGAAAAAACCAACAAAATAGATAAATCCTTGGTAAATTTGATTAGAAAAAGAAAAGAGGAAAATCAAATTGTTAGTCTTAAAAATGAAAAGGGATAACTTTCCACCAATGAAGAGGAAATTAGAGCAATAATTAGGAGTTACTTTGCCCAATTTTATGCCAATAAATTTGATAACTTAAATGAAATGGATGAATTTCAAAAATATAGTTTGTACAGATTAACAAAGGAAGAAGTAAATTGGTTAAACAGTCCCATTTTAGAAAAAAGAAATAGAACAAGCTATTAATCAGCTCCCTAAGAAAAAATCCCCAGGACCAGATGGATTTACATGTGAATTCTATCAAACATTTAAAGAACAATTAACTCCGATGCTATATAAACTATTTTTAAAAATAGGGATTGAAGGAGTCCTACCAAACTCCTTTTATGACACAGACATGGTACTGATGCTTAAGCCAGGTAGGTTGAAAACAGAGAAAGGCAATTATACATCAATATCCCTAATGAATATTGATGCAAAAATCTTAAATAAAATATTAGCAACAAGATTACAGAAAATCATCCCCAGGATAACACACCATGACCAAGTAGGATTTATACCAGGAATTCAGGGCTGGTTCAATATTAGGAAAACTATTAACATAATTGACTATATCAATGACCAAATTAAGAACAACCATATGCTCTTCTCAAGAGATTCAGAAAAAACATTTTATAAAATCCAATATACATTCCTATTAAAAACACTAGAGAGAATAGGAATAAATGGACTTTTCCTTAAAATAGTCAGTAGCATTTATTTAAAACCATCAGTATGTATCATATGTAAAGGGGATAAACTAGAACCATTCCCAATAAGATCAGGAGTGAAACAAGTTTGCCTACTATCACCATTACTATTCAATATTATATTAGAAATGCTAGCTTCGGCACTAAGAGTTGAAAAAGAGATTAAAGGAATTAGTGTAGGTAATGAGGAAACCAAATTATCATTCTTTGCAGATGATATGATGATACTCTTAGAGAACCCCAGAGAATCTACTAAAATGCTATTAGAAATAATATACAACTTTAGCAAAGTTGCAGGATATAAAATAAATCCATATAAATCTTCAGCATTTTTATACATCACTAACAAAATCCACTAGCAAGAGATACAAAGAGAAATTCCATTTAAAATAATTGTTGATAGTACAAAATATTTGGGAATCTGCCAAGGGAAAGTCAGGAAGTATATGAGCAAAACTACAAAACCTTTCCACACAAACAAAACCAGATCTAAACAATTGGCAAAATACTAAGTGTTCTTGGATAGGTTGAACCAATATAATAAAGATGACAATACTATCTAAACTAATCTATTTATTTAGTGATATCAAACTCCCAAGGAACCATTTTACTGGCCTAGAAAAAAGAATAAAACTTATCTGGAAGAACAAAAGGTCAATAATTTAAAGGGAACTAAAAAAAAAAAAAAAAAAAAATCACATGAAGGTGACCTAGCTGTACTAGATCTAAAACTATATTATAAAGCAGTGGTCACCAAAACCATTTGGTATTGGCTAAGAAATAGACTAGTTGATTAGTGGAATAGGTTAGGTTCACAGGAAAAATAACTATAGCATTATAGGGTTTGACAAACCTAAAGACCCCAGCTTTTGGGATAAGAATTCACTGACAAAAACTGCTAGGAAAACTGGAAATTAGTATGGCAGAAACTAGGCATTGACCTACACTTAATATTGTATATCAAGATAAGGTCAAAATGGGTTCAGGATCTAGGCATAAAGAAATAGATTATAAATAAATTAGAAGAACATAGGAGAGTTTTACCTCTCAGACCTGTAAAGGAGGAAGGAATTTGTGACCAAAGTAGAACTAGAAATCATTATTGATCACAAAATAGATTATTTTGATGATATTAAGTTAAAAAGATCTTGTGCAAACAAAACTAATGAAAACAAGATTAGAAGGGAAGCAATAAATGGGGGAAAAGTTTTTACATTCAAAGGTTTTGAGAAAGGCCTCATTTCCAAAATATATAGAGAATTGGCTCAAATTTATAAGAAATCAATCCATTCTCCAATGATAAATGGTCAAGGGATATGAATATTTTTCAGATGAAGTAATTGAAACTATTTCCAGTCATATGAAAAGGTGCTCCAAAATTAAGACAACTCTGAGATACCACTACACACCCCTCAGATTTGCTAAGGTGACAGGAAAAGATAATAAAGAATGTTGGAGGGAATGTGGGAAAACTGGGACACTGATACATTGTTGGTGGAATTGTAAATGAATCCAACCATTCTGGAGAGCAATTTGGAACTATGCTCAAAAAGTTATCAGACTGTGCATATCCTTTGATCTAGCAGTGGCACTACTGGATCCCAAAGAGATCTTAAAGGTGCTTAAGGATCCCACATGTGCAAAGATGTTTGTGGCAGTGTTTTTTGTAGTGGTGATAAAACTGAAAACTGAGTAAATGCCCATCAATTGTAGAATGGCTGAATAAATTGTGATATATGAATGTTATGGAATATTATTGTTCTGTAAGAAATGACCAGCAGGATGAATACAGAGAGGCTTGAAGAGACCTACATGAACTGATGCAAAGTGAAACTAGCAGAACCAGGAGATTATTATACATGGCAACAACAAAATTATTCAATGATTAATTCTGATGGATGTGGCTCTTTTCAACAATGAGATGATTCAAACCAGTTCCAATTGTTCAGTGATGAAGAAAGTCAGCTACACCCAGAGAGAGAGCTTTGGGAAATAAGTATGGACCAAAAAATAGCATTTCCACTCTTTTTGTTATTGTTTGCTTGCATTTTTGTTTACTTCTCAGTTTTTTTCTTTCTTTCTAGATCTAATTTTTCTTATGCAGTAAGATAACTGTATGTGTATGTGTATATATATATATATATATATATATATATATATATATATATATATATATATATATATATATATATATACACATACACACACACACATATATACCTATATTGGACTTAACATATACTTTAACATAGGTTTTGCAAGGGTCAATGTTGAAAATTTACTCATGCATATGTTTTGTAAATTAAAAAAAAAACTATAATGGTAATAATAAAACAATCTGGGATTGGCTAAGAAATAGAGGACTGGATTACTAGAATAAATTAGGTATATAAAACTTTATTAGATAATAATAGTCAAGTGTTTGATGAGTCCAAAGATCTAAACTTTTAAAGTCAGAACGCAACATTTGACAAAAATTCCTAGGAAAAGCAGAAAACAATTTGCCAGAAACTAAGCATAGAACAACAGCTCACATCATATTCCAAGATAAGGTCAAAATGAATGCTTTAGACATAAAAATGATATTATAAGTAAATTAGGGGAAAAGAAACATGTCTATCAGATCTATGAATAAGTGAAGAGTTTATGATCAAACAAGGGACAGAATGGGTCACAAAATTAAAACAAACAATTTTGTTTACATGAAATTAAAAAGATTTTGTACAAACAAAACATGAAGACAAAATTAGAATTTAGCAATGCATTTCTCTGATAAAGGCCCCTTTTTCAAATACATGATGAAAAATGAATCAAATTTACAAGAAGTAAAAGCCATTCCCCAATTAATAAATTGGTCAAAGGATAGAACCAGGAAGTTTTTCAAAAGAAATAAAGGCTCTAAGAAGACACATTAAAAAAATGCTCTAAATAACTACTGATTAGAAAATATTACTTCACATCTATCAAATTGGGTAATATAACAGAAAAGGAAAATTACATTATGAATGCTGTGAATTAGTGAATTCATGAATTAGTTTGAACATTCTTGAGAACAATTTGGAACTATTCTAAAAAGGCTATCAAATTGACCCAGGTCTGTACCTTAAAGAAAACAAACAAAAAAAAAAAAATTACAAAATACAAAAATATTTATAATATAGTTCTTTTTGTAGTAGCAAAGAACTAGAAATTGAGGGAATAGCCATCAAATGGGGAATGACTGAGCATGTTTTGCTATATGATTGTGATGGAATATTATTGGACATTAAGAAATGATGAGCAAGCTGATTTCAGAAAAACCTGGGAAGACTAATATGAATTGATGCAAACTAAAATGAGGATAACAACGGGAACACTGTGTACAAAAAAGCAATATTATAAAGAAGACCCACTATGAAAAACTTAGTTACTCTGATCAAGAAAATGATCTAAAACAATTCCAAAGGACCCATGATTTTAAATGCTATCCATCTCCAGAGAGTCAACTGATAAGCCAGGAAAGCAGAATAAAGCATACTTATTTTTAGCATCCTTTATTTTTATTATTTTATTTTGTTTGTTTTCTTGTGCAATATGCTTAATATGGACATATGTTTGATGTAACTTCACATATATAATTGAAATCAAAATGCTTGCCTTCACAAGTAAGGGGTATTATAAGGGAGGAAGAAATTTTGGAATTTAATTGTTTAAAAATGATTGTCAATAAAACTACATGCAATTGGGAAATAGCTAATAAAATAGATAAAAAATAATTTTAAGACAGCAAACAAATCAGAGAAGTTATATAGATTAGAATATATAAGACATGGGGCAGCTAGGTGGCGCAGTGGATAGAGCACCAGTCCTGAATTCAGGAAGACCCGAGTTCAAATTTGGTCTCAGACACTTAATACTTCCTGGTTGTGTGACCTGGGCAAGTCACTTAACCCCAGCCTCCCAAAAAAAAAAAAAAAAGAATATATAAGACATAATGAATTATCTAACTGGGAGGAAAGAGAGAAAGAAACATAGACAAAGAAAGGAGAGACAGAGAGATTAACAAAAAAAAAAAAAAAAAGTGTCTGAGTCCCTGATCTCAATCAAGGGAAAATACCATTAAGTTTTTAGGGAGGCAAAATAGAAATTTGAGACACCTTACAGAGTTGGCTTTTACCTAAATGCATGTCTTTTAGTCTATCCTTTTTCTTTCAGTTTCTGGAAAGTTTTACAAACACTATCTCATATTTTCTCCAGTATGTGAGGTAGGTATTTATCATCACCATTTCATAGATGAAGAACCTAAGGAGCAGATATTAAATGCCTTACTTATGGTGATATAGAACAGAAAGGAAATGTCAAAAGTGAGGTCTGAATTGAGATATATCCTGATAAGTCTACTATTATTTTAGCTACATAAAATATATTGTAGCATATAATGAGATTATTGGACTAGGGATCAAACTCTTGGATTCTTGAGCAAGGGAGAGATTAGATTCTCTGTATTAACTAAACCAAGAGATCCAAATTTAAGTCTAGACTCAGAGGTTTCTTAGCTTCATAACTGTGGACAAGTCTACTAACATCTTAAGGTTTCAGTTTCCTCAATTATAACAAATACTATAATATTCACATGATATGAAAATACTATCTTAAAATACAATTATAAATAATTATTTTTACTACAAGTACCACTATTAGCTTGTCCCTTTCTCTTCCAATTAATTTATCCGTATGGATCTGTTTCCTTATTTCTAAAATCAGATGGTTGAAATGGAAGATTTCCAAGGTTCCATCCAACACTAACAGTATATGAGTTTATGATTCTAGATATCACTAGTACTATATCCAACCACTAGTTAGAAAGCTACATACAGTAAGCTACCACTACTAGCTGCAGTAAGATAAGGAAAGGGAAGAGAAATGGGATGGTAAAAGAGGAAGTTGGACTAGATTGACCTGCAAGTCTCTTCCAACTTAAATTCTGTGATTCTTTAATTCACAGTATCAGTTATCAAAAAGAAGTAAATAGCATTTCAATTTTAGGTCCTAGAACAAATTTCAGAACTGAAATGTAATAGAAAAAAATTGGTTCAAATAAACCCAAATCAAGTGGCGGACAAGAGTTAAAACAGGAGTAGCATCAACTTTGATCTCAGTTCTTCTGAGCTAACTTCATGAGAAATATTTCCCTTGCATATCAGTTTTCTCAATGAGATCCAAGAAAAGGCAATCTTCCACAAGTCTTCACTTGTATTCTCCCAGAAAGGTTACTGCTGGAATTCACTGACAGGTCCTAAGCCATATTAAAGCCTACCACTGCGCTTATAGGAAGCTTCACAGAGTCCCATGCAGAGCCAAAATGCCGTTACCCCATTTCTAACATGCTCTCTTCTCTAGAATTGTTCCACAAGCTGAGAACATCTCATAAAGAAGGAGGACAAGTAGATGTTCACATGCAGCCAGTCTTAAAATGAGGTTAATTTGTGTTAGCAAACTGTCACTGAGCTTGTCTCATCTAATTATTTTTCTCAGCGTATGATTTTCTCCCCTCAAAGAGTGAAATAAATAAATAGGTGGAAGAAACTCTCCCAGTTGGTGTGATAGCTAATCTTTAGAAGTTACTTTGTGGCTATGTTATTTAAAAGAAAAAACAAAACAAAAACATCTCAGTACCAAAGGGTTTGTTTTCTTTTTGAAGCTGTTGCAGGGCAGTAACACTATAAATTCAAGGGCCAGTACTTTATTCTTTATAACCCTTAATTAGTAAGTTGATCCTCTGTACCCAGCATGTTTTTAATGAACTCAGAGATAAAATTTGATAAGTTCATGAAAACAATCAAATTAGCACCACAAATAAGAGGTGCTAATAGACTCCAGACCTACAAAATTCACACCATGTTATAAACTGAAATGTACAGATCATGTGAAAAGGAGTCTTTGTGTGTCAACCACATCGTTAATATAGTTATTAATATGCTATTTTCCATTTTAAAGACATCTTCTATGTAATAGCCCTTTAGGTTCCACTATTAAAACAGGTAATGAAAAAAATACCTTCTCTACATTGCCTTTGCCCATAAATTATTCCTAAGAAATGGGAGTCAAGGGTCAGTTACCTGATACAGTAAGTAGAGATAAGAACCTTGGGAAAGGGAAATCTACTCAAGGGAAAAAAAAACTATTAAATCTACCAAGGTGCATCATTTTATAATGTTATATAAGAATATGTTATACACAGTCCTTTAAGATGGAGTGTCAAAAACTTAAAATCAATAAGTATATAGGATATTATTATTTAGAATTTCTATAGCACTCTACCTCCCCCATCTGCCTTATGGGCATAAATTCATCACAATAATTTTTATGTAATGCCTGTTTTATTATGGTCAATACATTCTCCCTGATGAAAAAACTCAACAGAGACATAGAAATGTAGAAAGATAGGTTGCTCAATATACACACACATGCAGATATGTGTATGTATATATATACACATATAAATATATATTCCTACATGAGCATATGTATATATTCACAAATATATACACCCATAAATGTTTACA
This sequence comes from Sminthopsis crassicaudata, assembly GCF_048593235.1. Classification (NCBI taxonomy): domain Eukaryota; kingdom Metazoa; phylum Chordata; class Mammalia; order Dasyuromorphia; family Dasyuridae; genus Sminthopsis; species Sminthopsis crassicaudata. Next base: position 98,376,403 of record NC_133619.1, read on the forward strand.
CATACACACATACTAACTTGCCTAGATGTCTGTTGACTGTCAACTGCCTACGTTTCTTGATTCTTAAGATTGTATGATATGGGCTGAGTCAAGTTCAACAGGATTTCTGATATGTTGACTAAGGTCATGGCTTCAATACAGGGAGAGCCATGTTTTAGCATAGATAAAATTGCTTGGGACTGTGGGTGGCTCTGTCTTAAAGGCTGAACTAAGCTAGTCAAAGAAAATGTTTAATCAAAATATTTACTTTGAAAAAATCTAATCTACTTCTCTGGGGGCAGATTTCTGGCATGCAAACTGTAAGCACAGATTATTTGTCACTTTAGTCATCCCAGATGGTAGGGTCAAGAGCAAAGATAAGTGAACATAAGAGATAGAATCAAAGACCGACAAATTTGTATCAGTGCTGGCCCAGAGTAGATTTAGGGTGGCCCAAGTCAGGGTCAGTATTCTCAGGATGCTTCTGCAAGGTATACAGAGTATAAAAATTAGTGTTAGAATGCCTCTGGGCATCCACAAATGAAATCCCTTGGAGCTTTTCAGGTACCACATGATTCAATTCTTTGATATGCTTTGATATACTTCAATCTGATTCAAAATATTTTCACCTGTTTTATTTATAAGAAAGCTGAAAAGAACAGGAGGAGATAAGAGAGACTAAACCTGGGTATCTATTTAATGCAATACAATAAGAAAATGCATTCTTTATTTAGATAAGGTCTGATTTCTTTTTTAAGATGGTAATTTCCTGAGACAGAAAAAAGACTAGGGCTAGGTGGGGATTGGTGGGTGATACTTTATTGCTGCTTAATCACAGAATTTTACTACTAGAAAGGTCCTTAATGGTTAGTTATTCTTTATCCCTCATTTTAGAGATGAGAAAGCTGAGACCCAAAGTGTTTTAGTATCAACCAGCCTCACAAATAAAAGCATTAATAATTTAAATGATGTATAGTTGTGTGTCATTTTGCCATGTAGATTATATGTGTTCACATAAGTCTGCCTAGTTATGGCTTGAAAGGAGAGAAAAAAAGAATGTCCTCTTCTTGTCCTCTTCTGCTAGAAGAGGTAAGTAAGGTTGGGAACACAGGAAGAAGAGATATCATGCCAGAAGTATATCTAGCTGTACCTTTATATAATGTTAGTCATATAGAGTCATATAGAGAACTGAATCAAATTTATAAAAATACAAGCCATATCCCAATTGATAAATGGTTAAAGGATATGAAACAGTTTTCAGACAAATAAATCAAGTTATCTATAATCATATAAAAATGATCGAAATCACTACTGATCAAAAAATACAAATTAAAACAACTCTAGGGAACCACCTCACACCTATCAGAGTGGTTAATATGACCAAAAAAACGAAAATGTAAGATGTTGGATGGGATGCAGGGAAAATGGTACAGTAATGCATTGTTGATAAAGGTCAACTGATTAATTTAGAACTATGCTGTACTTCTGTAAAACTTTACATATCTTTTGATCCAGCAAAACCACTGCTGTAAAAAAAAAAAAAAAAAAAAAAAAAAAGGGAAAAGTACCTATTTCTACAAAAATATTTGTGGTAGCTCTTTTTGTGGTGACTAAGAATTGGCAATCAAAGGGATGCCTATCAATTGAAGAATGGTTAAACAATCTATGGTATATCATTATAAGAAATAGTATTGTGTTATAAGAAATAAGAAGCAGGATGATTTCAGAAAAACCTGGAAAGACTTAAATAAACTGATGAAAAGTGAAGTGAACGGATTCAGGAGAACATTATACACATTAATCCCAAAGTCCAACAGATAATCAGCATACTATCCACCTCCAGAGTTATTGTTTATCATATTATTATATAATATTGATTGAACATAGATTGAAGCATGCTATTTTTCACCTTCTTTCTTTCATTGCTTTTCTTTTATTCAAGTCATCTTATACAAAATTACTAATATGAAAATGTTTCACATAATTGCATCTATATAATATTATCTGATACTGTCTCATTGAGAAGCAAGAAGAGTAGAAAGGATAGAATTTGGAAGTCAATGCTTTAAAAATTGAGAAAAAAATAAACTGGCTAAATAAAGCTACATAAAAAACAAACTATGGAAAGTAATGTTTTTGGTTCAGACTAATATTCTTAATCACCATCACATAATGGGAAAGTTGTGGCCCAAATTACATATCTCAAGACTTGACTTCGTTTCTCACTCAATACCAGTTTCACAATGAACATATATAGCAAATATCAAATGAACTTATTTATTTAAGAAGAGTATAATAGAAATCAGATAGTATACATTGAAGAATATATACCAAACTTTATGCAAAAAAAAATGAGCTCTCCCATTGAGGGTGAGATAACTGCTCAACTCAGAAAATCTCAGTTCTCACTCAAAAGGAAATTCCCCTAAAATATTTGTGTAGCAAAGTGGAGATAGGGACATGATTGAATGCCAGTTACTTTAAATGTTAGATTCTTCCTAGAATTTTCTTTTATTTTCAGGTTAAGAGGAGGATAGAATAAGGCATTTTTTTCTCTCAAAATTGGAAGCCAAAAGACAAAAATCTATCTTCTCTCAGCTCTCACCAATTCTGACCCTCATCAGAAGCACAGAATATCAATTTCTCATTAATGAGAATAGTCCTATGCAATTTTCCCTTTGAACCAAGGGTTACATTAAATACTTAATATTTTTATAGAATTTAAGAACTGCATTCTTCAGAAAAATCCTTTTTTTCACATTTGAAATTGTTTACAACTAAGATCTATACTATATTTCAAGTCCTTTCACATATACAAACCTCTATTTTCTCAAATGACAAATGAGAATGATAATCAGGGTTGTTGTGAGGATCAAATTAGATAATATTTGTAAATAGTTTAGCATAGCACCTGGCACATAGTAAGTATCATGTTATTTATTGTTATTATTATTATTATTATTATTATTAATGTATTTCTCTATATACATCTTTCATGGTCCAACTATACAGGTTTATTGCTATTCCTCACACAATCTCCTGTTTGTATACCTTTGAAAAAGACTTTGTTCCTTAACTGGAAAGCTTTCTTTTTTCATTGCATTTCATTTCTTTGTTAGAATTACTTCCTTTTTATTAAGACTGATTCTAAGTACCATATTTGGCAAGCGGCCTTTCCTAGTCCTTACAATTGGTAATGCCATTCCATCTATGCTTATTTTTCTTCTTACTTTGTATGGATATATATTGTCACCTTTATTAAATATATTCTTCTTGAGGGCAGTGAATATTTTTGCTAGATCCCCAGGATCTAGCGCAATGCTTATGATATAATAAGTTTTCAATAAATGCTTGGCAGTTGATTGATTGTTGGATTAATATAATCTGTGGTTATTTAATTAATTTTTGATCATGTAAAACTCTCTGTGATCCACTTGGGTTTTTTTTTTGTTTTTTTTTTTTGGCAAAGACATTGGAGTAGTTTGCTATTTTCTTCTTCAGCTCATTTTACAGATGAGGAAACTAAGGCAAACAGGTTTAAGTGGCTTGCCTGAGCTCATACAGCTAGTATCTGAGAATGGATATGAACTCAGAAGTGGAGTCTTCCTGACTTCAAACCTAGTACTCTATCCACTGTGTCATCACCTGCCTTTGCTAATATATGTCCAATATGTTCAGGTGAGGATTCCCCACACCTTATGTATTTTGTTTGGTTTTTCATTCTATTTTCTTCTTTCAAGTTTCTTTTCTTGAGGGATAATAAGTCTTCTCTAAAAAGCACTAGGCCATATAATTCTATAATTTCCAAAAACCTATATATGAGTCAAAACTATAAGCTCTACAAAAGCTATCCTCTGATTTGACCAGCTTTCTTAAACAAGACTCATAGAATTAGAAGGTTAGCTTAGATATGACATATCTTTATTTTCCCAATAGGAATAAAATCAGTGTCTAATATTTGGTTGTAACTCAATTACCCTTGAGTCAGATGCAGGTCCACTGTAATAGAACATGGCTAAGCACCATTTTCTATTAAAACCTTGGGTTCCAAAATGACCAGCAACTTTGATCAAAAGAATTAATCAGTGTTGGGGACAAATTTGCCTTTAAAGCACCTATCTCTATTGGGAGGAATCAACTCATATTATAAGCCCCATTTTAAGAAGAAATAAAGTAACAATGTAATCAATCAACCAAAAAAATCCATCAACTAGATACTAATTAAGATAGTAATTGATTATGTACAGTGAGCCAGGCACTATGTTAAACACTGGGAATACAAAGAACAATTAAATAAATGTCTGATCTCAAGGAGCTCACATGCAATATTCAACACTATCAAGGACAACATGCAATACTAACAAAATGCATATCAAGATCAAGACAGATATATAGATATGATAAATTGGGGATAATCTCTGAGAGAAGCTTCTTAGATTAAGGAAGACTAGGAAAAACGTCTTTTTCCAAGATAAGCTTTTAGTTAAGAATTGAAGGAAGCCAGGGAATCTCAGAGTTGGCAAGCAGGAGGAAGAACACTCCTTGAATGAGGAACAGCTGGTGAAATTGTGTGGAGTCAGGGAATGGAGTGTCTTGTGCAAGAAACAGCAAAAAGAATAATGTTGCTGATTGGAGAGTATGAGGAGGGGAATAAAATGTAAGAGGACTGGAAAAGTTAATGAGGGATCAGCTTTGGGAGAGTTTTGAAAGCCAAAAAAAGCTAGGTTATATTTGATCCTGAAGGTAATAGGAAGCCACTGGAATTTAATTGATTAGAGGGATGATAAAGTCAAATATATTTTAGGAAAATATTTTGACAGCTGAATCGTGGATGTATTGGAGTGAAGAGAGACTTGTTGAAAGGAAATCAACCAATAGGCTATTGGAATAATCTGAGCATGAGATGATGAGAATCTGTACCACAGTGGGAGCAATGAAAGATGAAAGAAGAGGACATATACAAAAGCCATTCCAAAAGTAAAAACAACAGCACTTGAACATTGTTTGGATATGGGGGGATGAAAGGTGATAAGGGACTGAGGATAACACTTATGTTGCAAGCCTGAGGAACTGGAAGGTTGGTGTTATCCTTGATAATAACAGAAAATTTAAAAAGAGGGTAGATACCATAGGAAAGATGAATTCCATTTTGGACATGTTGAGTTTAAGATGTCTTGTAGACATCTAGTATGAGATGTCTCAAGGGTAGTTGGAGATGTGAGACTGAAGGTCATGAAAGAGGTTACAGAGAAACAAGTAGATCTGAGAATCATCTGTATGGAGATGATAATTGAAACAATGGGAGCAGATAATATCTCTGAGTATAAAAAAAAGAGAGAGAGGAGAAATAAAGATGGAGTCAATAGCAATTACCTTGTTTTGCTTTGTTTTTAATGTGTAGAACTGCTATTTATCAGATGAATAGCATAGTATAATATAAAGGATTCTGAATCTGGAGTCAGAGAACCTGAATTCAAATCACATCTCTAATACCTATATGATCTTTGGTAACTTTCTTAAACTTCTAAGTGACAGTTTTATCATATGTAAAATTAAGTATTGGATTAGAAAATCTTTCCATTTCTCATCTTAGGAACTGAAAGCACAAGATCTCCTTGTTTTCATATAACAGCTGCAAATCCATGTTACTGTATTTTAGTATGTATTTTAAAAGAACGATTATACTCATAAAAAGTTATCTTTTCTTCAAAGCAGCTGTGATAACTCTTTTAACTACTGAGTCTCCAAATAGTAAGTTACTTCACGAAATATTTTAACTATATTCAATCATAACCTTTCACTTAATACAAAATGATGACTGCCAATCTCAAATGCATAAAGCCTAATGTGGATCTATGCCATGATTTAATTGAAAAAGTTTTCAAAATTTATGCTTTTTGCACTGGCCATAGAATGCTACTGTGACTACTAAGTTTAAAAGACAATTGATCAAGCTTACTGCATTCCTATTTAAAAGGGTCTCTTCTTTGCTGAATTAGACTTAATGAGAAGCATCAACTATGTGAATCTTCACACCTGGAAAATTAAAGAAATCTCTTTACACATATAGGATTCAATATTCAGGCTGTATGATCTAATTTCTAAAAGAGTAGTGATTCTTGCATTCATACAGAGGTCAGTAAATAAATCCAGAGTGCAGGGATGTTTGAGTTCTGCTTTTTAAAAGATGAGCTGCTCTGATGATTAGAGATTTTCTTTTCCCAGCACCACCACCAAACATGTATACCCTTTTTGCCACCTCCATACTGATTATTCTGAGCATCAGAAACAAGTGGTATATGTCTCTTCTTTATTATACCTAACACCCCCACTAATTCTCTTAGACTAAGGCATGTGTGGTTTCATGCACACAAACACACCCCTAGAAACAGACACACACATACACACAAACACACACATACACCACTCCAAATGATCCTTTTTTCACCTTCAATAGATTTCCTCAACAAAGTCCTTTCATTTTAGTCTTCCATATTAAATATTAAAAACCAGAAAGGAATTTCAAATCTTGTTTTTCTTCATTAGTAGAACACAAACTGCTAATTAAAAAAGATTTCTTTTACTAAATGATTAGTTCTTATGTCTGTTTTAACACTTGAAAGGTTACAGCTTCCGGAAATGAAGAAGGGGCCTTAATTAAAGAATGAATTATTGAATACTCAATTTTAATTGATGTTACCCTGTGCTATTATTTTGCATGTTTATAGATATTTTATGTGAAAGTGTAATCAGAATAACTAAAGGGAGACACATTGACTAGTGAGGCTAAGAAAGAGAGGACTGTAGTCTGATCACATTCAACCATTTAAGTTCAAGAATCATCTGAAGTGTGGTTTCCATGACAACAAATCACTAATTGCTAACATAAAATAAAGTAAAAATCAACCTTGACTGAATTTGACTGCTACATGGAGGTGGGGGGGGGGGGGAGTCTTTTTTTTTTTTTTTTAAGCAATGACATTTTTTGTAGGAGATCCCTCAAGTTCACTTTCCAGAAAGAGGGCAGCTTTCTAGTCATGGGGTTAATTCTGATCTGAAAAGTGTCAGCATAAAGCAGTCTTCATTGATACTGCTTTTATCATAGAACATCTACCTGCTGCAAAAGAGGGGAGAGAGTTGGTTTTGGTGAGGGGCTGAAGGATTTTTGTGTCCTCAAGCTACAAAACAGCAAACCGCTGAGGCAAATGAATGAGCTAAAGAAAAAGGTACCAGATTTGAACATCAATTATGGGAAGAAGAAAGGCAAGGCAATTTAAAGAGGGGAAAGGTGAGTTAAAATCGGCCACCTTCCCTGGGGTTAATCTTCCATTCTAACTCACAGAAAAAGATTCTTGGTTCCTCTGCCTAGTAGATTTAACAAACAAATAAACAATTCCCTTCGAGACTGGGAGACACAATGGTACCATTCAAAATTCACCGATTTATGAACTACAGCATATCATTTGTAAAAATTGCTTCAGCTCGAGTTACCTTTCACCAGCTCCATAAGTCTACTCACTGGGTCACTAGGAGTGAACAAGAACATTTTGATAAATTCGGTTTCCATGACGATGAATTAACCAGTGAAAAGGGGGAGGTGTTGAAAGATCTGTGTTCTGTAGAATACTCTCAAATGTTTGCCTGTTTTCATTTTTAGCCATTTAGTTCTCATGGCTCAGTTCCAGGGCTCTTTAATTTGCCTGTAGCTGTTTTTTCCTACACAGATTACAGGAGTAATTCATCAGTGAATGTTTCACTCTGTGGTCCCATCTAATATAAGGGAATATAAAAATGAATTTTTCCAATTATGCCTTTTTGTTTGTTTAAAAGGAATGTAGTAAGCTTTTTTCTTTTCTTTTGTTCCTCACAACCTAGCTTTAGTGTTCTTAATCTCCATTATTCATTGCCCATTACCTTGCTCAGACTACAATTACAACTTGCAAGACGTTAGGATTTGCTTTTACTTACTAACAAAGCACTCAAAAACAGTGACTTTGAACTGAGTGGACTTGAATCTCAGAAAGACTAGAAGGGGGAAATACATTATATCATATTGGCCCAGTGTATGTCACATTAATAGAAAATGCTTAGGAAAAAAAATTAAGAAAGCAAGTAGTCTCCTCCTCCTTATTGAATTGCCATTTTTAATGGCTTATTTATATACAAGGTGTTATTTCTGTATTTATGTATTCCCTGAACTTGGTGTTGAAATTTACTGTTTCCTAGAGGGAAGAAACTATAAATAACTGCTAGTGTTGTCTTGAAATAGATAGAAACAACAACAACAACAACAACAAAAACCAACAACAGTCTATTTGCACCAGTAAAAATGGATACTCTATTCTCTTGAAATATTACATCCCTCCCCCCCACCCATTGCTGTAGAAATGTGGGCTAGGGCTAAAGAGAGCTATCCTATCAGATAAACTTTTCCAATCCCATTTCAAGACCATGTCTGCACCAGCAGTCAGTCTGACTACATTTGAACAACAGCAACAAAAGTCAGTCCCATCAAATTGCTGTTTTTGTTTCACTTTGTTCACCTACATGATTCCAGGCCAAATAAACAGTTTCATTGAATTTTTTCACTTTTCAACTGACTAGGCACTGTAAAGACACAGCATTACATTGCTACTGACATTATTTGACAACTAGTGGTCATTTAGATGTTCTAAAGGGGAAGAGACTTCTGTAAGAGATATCCTGAACTGCTTGTTCCCTCACTCACTTTCTTAGCAGGACCCAAGCTAAAAGTCTAAGCAGTTATTCTCCCAAAATAAGAAAGGAAATGTAATCAAGAACATTTAGTTCAAGGAAAATGAAAAAGAAGGGTTCAAGAAGGGGGGAGAAGAATTTAGATATGTCTTAAGCAAATTTATATGCCAAAAAAACTGCTTTTTCAGAATTTCAATAAATAATAATGAAAGAGTATTTTTTCTCTTAAGAAATGCTCTTAAAGATTATATTTGCTCTGAGAGCTTAATTTCCCTACCAAGTACCCAGGAAACTTTCAACTTGAAAAGAATATGGTAATTCTTTTTCTCTCCCTCTTTATCACATGTAAGCACACAAAATATTATTAATATTGGTGGATCCCAGAGAATGTGCATGATTGAAAATCAAAGTAATTGTTTTAATGAATGAGATCTGGCTGTTTTGCAGTAGGTTGCTATAGAAGATTAGAGGAGAAAACCTCAGTATGTAAAATACTAAATGTACTAAATCAGGAGCCCTGAGTTTTTCCATCTTGATTTTAAATAGTAAGGGCAGTCCTGTCAGACAGTTGACTGGATGTGGACAAGGAGAAGAAGCTTAATGACTTCTTTTGTTCATCTGCCATGTGGAACTACTTCAGCACTCTTATCAGGCAAGTGAATGCTGGCTGCTAATAGCTCCAGATTTCTTCTTTGGGAACTGAGGTACTAATGCAGGTAGCATACACACAGTCCCTATTGATATTAATGGTGTGAGATCAGTCAGCAAACCGTTGTCTGAAATGGAAGCAGATACTTTCACACTTCTGTGTGCTGCTGTTGTCACCAGACACTATTCCAGTCATTTCTTGTTCATGTTAATACTGCAGGTGAGACATGGATAAACAACCATTTCTCTCAGGCTTGTGGATTGCCCAGGATGTGTCACAAAAATATAGTGGAGTTCAGGGACAGATCATTAAAAATGAGAGGAATAATGACTTGCCGATTCACCTCCTTCAAGCTTTATATCCTTAAAGGGCCAACAAGCTCTGTAATAGATCAAGTTTGGGTCTTGCCTTTGTAGAATTTTGATTTAAGAAAATAACTACAAAACTCACTTCCTCTTTTTTCTTATTATAGTTTTTAAATATGTAGCCATTCTTTCATTGAACAATAACAACACATGAAATTTTACCTTATATTTAATTATTTACTCAATTGTAATGAACTTGAGCCAATAATTTACATTGGAGTAACAGCATATACTAAGTATTTGGATACCACCTCAATTATTATATGAAAATGTTTGTAAAGATTTGTACAATTTATATGAAAAATGTATATTCCTGAAAATATATGTAAACTAATCTTTGTAAAAAGATCTTTTAAACTTTTAAACTTGTGAGGTTTTGAAGTTTTGCCTGGCAATAGACTATGTGTCTCCTATATATTGACCAACTTAGCTAGCTGAAGAGTTTCAAGTTGACTTCATGGGATGAATTTGTTAGCCTCAGCAACATTTAAAGATTATCTGCTAAGTATGATAACAAATGCATAGTGCTCTAAGGTTTGCAAAGTTCTTTAGACTGGGTGCCCCAAAACTGCTGTGTTAAGCTAAACTGCAGTAAGACTTTTAAGATGCCTGGTATATATATGTTTTTCTATTTGATTTACAATAACCCAATGAGATAGGTACTAAAGATATTATCACCATTTTATAGAGAAGGAAACTAAAGCTGGGAACAAGTAAATAATTCTTTTGTAGTTACATAGCTAGAAAGAATGTAAAAAATGAGGGATAGCTAGAGGGATAGAGCACTAGTTCTAAAGTCAGGAGGATCTGAGTTCAAATCTGGTCTCAGATATTTGATACTTTCTAGCTGTGTGATTCTGAGGGAAAGCAATTTTTTACCCAATTGCCTCAGCAAAAAAAGAAAAAAAAAAGTAAGGAATGATTCCAAACCCTGCCTCTCCTGACTTTAAGTTCAATGTCAATTTTTATTGGATCATATAGCATTAAAGGGGTTGAGATCTACATCAATGGAAAGAGTATTCACATCAATGAAATTACAGATCTTTAAAAGATTGAAGTTTATAAAGAGTCCATAATTTCTAAGAAATTACACAGTTTTATCTTTTTCCTTTTCTTTCCTTCAATATCTAGCACAGTGCCTCAAAATCAGTAAATATTTGTTGAATGGAAAACAAGCCTGCAGTAACTCTTTTTAATAAAGCTCATTTTTAACATGAATAACTACCTCAATTATTTTTGTTTGTTTATTTGCTATCTTTTTTCTTAAAATTCAATTTGTCTGTATTATGCAAAGATAAAAAGTCAATTAAAAAAAAAACTGCCTCAATTGCCTCTGAGGAAAAAAAAAATCTTAAACTGAAGCACTCCTACCCCTAGAGATGATGATAAGTATAGCCTTAATAATGGAACAATATTATCACTCTAGATGGGATAGAGTAATGGGATAAAGCATATGGACAGATTATACATCCCACCTAATTTTGGAAAAATTAATTCCCTCATGTCATAGATGTTAGAGAGTACAGTGAATAGGGCTCTGGTTCTTAAATCAGGAAAAACTGAATTCAAATCTAGTTTCAGAGACTTACAATATATGTGATCTGGGACAAGCAGCTTAATCTCTCGCCATGTCATTTTCTTCAAATGTAAAATGACAATAATAATAGCACCTATCTCCCGGGACTAAATGAGACATTTTATTTGTAAAGTACCTTACAAACCTTAAAAAGCTATATAAATGTTAACTCTTATAATTAAAATGAAATTATTTTAACATGGTTCCATTATGAGACTAGATCACTTTTCAGTCTGGACAATTCAGCATCTACTACCATATATGAAGATGCTTCTCATGTCAAAAGCAATTGATATACTACTCTCACCTCAGTATTATAATTGAAGAGATAGGGTTTTTTTTGCCCCCATTGTGAACAGAACAATTTTTTAAAGCATAATTCAGATGATGATCAAATATATTATTCTGGGTCTATCTAGAGCTTGTCTAAAATATACATACTGATGGACTAATTCAAAAGTATCATTTCACAAAGTAATTTGGTTTCAGGGAAGATTTGAAACAAATCTTGCATTGCTGGTACAAGTCTAAGATTGTATAAATATATCATAATGTAACACCAAACATCTAGTTGAAAAATAAGAATAATAATAATAATATAGATATTTCTAATTGTTCAGTCATTAACATAATCCAAAAAAGAACCTCCAAATGATTAAGTTTTTCAGGTCTAATTCAAATTAGGATTTATCATTGGCAAAAAAAAAAAAATCTCTAAAATACATGTTTGGGTTTCAGTGTGTCTGTCCTTATTTCTTTAGGTGTAAACAAAGTGGAATTCAGGTAATGAAAAGGAGAAGATGATTTGGGCCAGCAAGAAAGCTTTCCAAGAAGACATCTGACAGATCTGCTTTTGAAGAAATCTTGTCAGTATTAGAAAAAAAATCAGTGAAAACCTAACTTCAATAACTGGCATTAGGTCTGCTATAATGCCAAAGTCAATAGTTCTTCTTGTTTCAATGTGATAGTTTAAGTACTGCTTCAGGCCTATGCTAAACTTGAACATGGGATCAAAGAGATAACAAAAATGTGACTACATTGCTTTCACTTTAAAGTGTGAAACTCAAAGAATTTCTACACTCATTCAATTGTTGATGACATGGCATTGATTGTTTTAAACAATCTTTTATATCAATGTGTTTACTGTAATTTCCTTTCAGGACTTCCTTCAAGGAAGTTGACACCTAAGCTGATTAAGTGTCTGTGTATTTTATAGGGATTTAGGGAGCCTAGGAAATTGCACAGATCTTGATATGCATGAAGGCATGCAGATTCTGATATTTGAAGCAAAATTATTGTGGTGCTCAAGAGCTTGAATTCTTAATAATAATATTATTGATAATAATAATTCATTTGTGTAGGGCTTTAAGGTACATAATGGACAAAAATGAGATAATTTGCATATATTATCCCAAAATACCATTGAAAGTTTTAGAACCACAGGACTAGAAATATAAATATCATAACTCCTATTAACCCAGCAAGTTACCTAACAAAATATATGCTTGCTTTTTCCACAGGACCTATGATTTTAACAGTATAAGATATTTCTGGTGAGGAACTTTTTCTACCAATGCATATAAGTATTTTCTGCACAATTTATGTTTTTAGAAAGATGCAAGGGGCATCCAAAAGTTAAGTGATTTGTCCAGGTTCCCAGGACAATATGAGTTAGAGAACAAACTTCTTGACTCCAAAGTCTCATTTGCCATACTGCCTCTTTTCATCCTCATAGGTTCCATAAATATTTAAAGGTGGATAATATAGATACACTATCTTGCAAATGATGAAACTGAAATGTAGTAAGCTGTAACTAGACCAAGGTTAGAAATCCAGGAAAAGATTTAGAAATAGAACCAGAGAATCATGACACCTGGATCATTGTCAATGAAGAATGTCCACAAGGTCAGTTCCATTCAACCAAGACCCCAGGGGAAAAAAAATAATCCCTGAATAGCATCCCAGAAGATTCTGACAATGCAGTTAATTAATCTGCATAATTAAAGTCCCAAATGATTCTTTTTCCTTATTTCTGAACAATCAAAATAGGAAAGAATATCTGCTTCTATATATTTTGTGAGGACATGACCAATGCCTCTTCCAGCTTGTTGGGTGGAAAGTTGTTTTTACATAAAGATGCTGATAACTGTGAATATAATAAGGAAAAGGGAAAAGAAACATTTCATCTGTACAGCGAAAGGATTATAATAGATTGAAGTTATGTGTGTAAATCATCTTGTAAGTTCAGTAGTTTACCACTTTTCCTCCACAAAATTTTTGGTTTTATTTTATTTTTATCTCAAATATGGACAGACCCAGCTCACAAAAGCATGAGAGACTGAGATAGTGGATGATAGCCAAAAGAACTTGGATATTTATGGTTGTCAGCATGCAAAGGTACATTGCTCTTACTATAGCTTACCAGTGCACATTTTTTAGGAGGGAGATGTTCAAGATTGTCTGGGACAAATAAGGATTTTACTCCCTTATCATCATTTGAAGAACATCTTCATCTGATTCTCTTGAGTCCTAGTAGAAACTAACTAATTACAAGACACAAGGTCCTATAAAAGAATTATCACATTAAATAGTAATGCAGTCTCTTTTATTCTTGAAATACTTAGACTCATTTGTATTTTCTGATGTTGGTGTTGGTATTGTCATTGTTATTGTTATTTGTCCTTCATTCTTGATGACCACCATGACATCATGGAGGTGGCGCTATGTCATTCAAGTGAAATCGATTTGAGTGACAGTGGGTTGTGCAAGGTCACTTACCTCACTTTCTTTTCCAGAATCATCTGGATACAGTGTCCAGATATAGATGAGGATGATTAGAGATGGCTCTGGATGCAATGGGAGACCTTGGTCATTTAAGATAAGATTTTTTTGACAGGTCTCAGATTGACAGAGGTTACCAACCATTCAGTGACTGAGGCTAGTTAAAAAAGAAATGAAGCAAAGAATTCTAAGTCAAAGATAGAAGTTCTTTTCTATTCTATGGCTTACTAGGAAAATCAATCCCTTTCAACAAATCATTAACACTGCAATGTAGTACATACTGAGTATACAAAGATAAACATGACAATGGTCCTTTTTTTTTTAAAGGAATTAAAAATTTAAAGGGGAAATGACAGAACAAAAATACAGCCCTTGTGTCAAAGGTTCACACATGGCATAATAATTTGAAATAGATTTGGGAGGGATTTGTTACTTCTTCATTAATTTTTTTCATTTATACAATCTGGAAACTTTACTATTTGACACTACTCAGAAGGCTCTTCACCTCCACTTCGGAGTTTCCCTGGAATCCTTTAAGACTCAAATTAAGTCCTACTTTCTGCAGGAGGCTTATCCCAGTGTCCCCATCGCTAGTCCTTTTTTATCTCAAAATATCTTCTATCTCATATATATATATATATATCTCTTAAATGTATCTAATTATATTCATATCTAACCTTCCCCATTTAAACATATGCTCCTTGAGATCAAGGTTTATTTTGTTTTTCATTTTATCAGTAATACATACTAGAGTGCCTATCTCATAATGAATACTCAATGCTTCTGCAACATACTTGTTGACCAACTGACACTAATCCAACTTGCAAGCAAGCACGTAGCCCACAGAAGTGAGAATATGAACTAGCTAAATGGTCAAAAAAATAAACAAAACCTACAATAAAGTCAAGGAGGAATAGGAACACCTACAAAAAGACCCTTTAGCCTTAATTTTTATAGTAATACACTCATTGGGCAGGTATTACCTCTAGCAAAGCATCTTAAGACGTTTTCCACTGGCACTCTCCACAGCTTCAAGTACAGATGAACCATAAGCACTACTCAACACTATACATTATTTTAGTTTGCCCACCATCCCTTCACTGTGTTAATCTCATAGTAAGTTTTTTTTTTTTTTTGTTCTCTCCCCACCCATTCTTTTGGGAGAAAAGGGAATACCTCCCATTCTTTTGGAAGAAACAAAGGCAGAGCAAGCATAGACTTTGGCTGTGAAAGGTAAATGAGATATAGGATAACAGGTTCAGGAGAAGTTAAGGGCAAGAGAAAGAGGATTTTTGTTGTTGTTAGGGGGGTTTTAATTAATAAAGAGACCTGGTTTGCAGGAAAACTCCTGAGATAAATAGGAGGGAATAGAATCAGGGGCATAAAAATAGAAGCTAGTCTTAGAAAAGAGAAGGTCACTTCTTCCTCAGAGGAAAGAAAGAAGATAATGATGAAGGATTAATATTTGAGATGTAAAACATAGAAGATGAAGGAATCTATCCTGGTGTGCATGAGGGGTAAGGGGTCAGTTTTCTCCCTAGGATAGAAAGTGATGTCCTCTGCTGAGAGGGAAGGTAAAAAGATTTAGAGGTTAATTGTATGATTGACTCATAAAGAGAAGTTTAAATAATTTACCATAGGTTATGTGACAGACCCTATCTGAGAAGAATAAAAGAATTATAGTGTAGCAGTAAAGTCACAGTTCAGATTAGACTACATGAATTACCAGTGGGCCTAGTTGGTATGACTGTATAACTTACTCTCAAAGTATTCAATATAAGTAAAGAAAGTAAATGATGAACATAACCATAGTTAGGGGATGAGAAGGTACTTGTTGTTTACTATATGCCATGTATTATAACAAGAACTGAAGATACAAACATAAGCAGCAAGATAGTCTCTCTTTTTAAGAAGTTTACATTCTAATTGGGGAATACAACACTTAGGAGAAATGTTTAAAAGAGGGAGGGGGTTAAATTTACAGTGTGGAAGTGAGCAGAAAATTATATATATATATATGTGTGTGTGTGTGTGTATACACATACATATATATATACATATATTTATATGTACATATAAATATATATGTTTGTATGAATGTGTGGGTGTATATGTATATGTATGTAAATGAAAATTCCCAAATAGGAGGTCAGATATTGGAATAAAGAAGAAAACTTCAAGTTAGATACTGAATTCCTTGAAAAAAAAGAAAGGGTAATCTGAAGTACCAAGAGATAATTAAAATATTAATCTGCATAGAGTAACATAGATTGAAGAAACGAGACGAGGGAAGAGAGGTTTTTGAATGATATTGTGTCTGGAATGTCTGGAAGTAGCAGGTCAAAGAATCAAGTATTAAGGAATCTATCCATTAGTCAAGAGAATCAGAGAACAAAGAACCTTTCTTTGGACAAGAAAATTTAACAAGGGATACAGTGTCTTCCAGAGTTGGTTAGATTCAAGTAGTGCAAAAAGGTGATTATAATAAGAAGAACATAAGAATGGAAGAGGTTCAAGATAATGGGAAGCTTATTATCTATGGAATGAGTTTGCCGAGGGAACACTAGAAGGTCAAAATAGTATAGATATTGAGGAGAAACAGGGCTGAGATATAGAGAGATGGCAGTGGGAGAATTATCAAGGGAAAAAGGATATAACCTTAAATCCTCAGGATTAGAAAAAGAGAATATGAGAATTAATGTTGAAAATAACAGTCACTTTGGACTCCAGGTTTTGAGCCTGGAAGACTAAGAGGATATAACAAATTTTCAGAAAAGGATAATAAGTTCAGGATATATAGATAGAGATATCTAACAGACAACTAGAAATAAAAAACTGGAAGAATTTAATTTGGAAATAGTCATTGAGATCATGGAAGAAGATTAATTCACCAAGGGGAGACAGAGGAGATCCAAGAATAGAACCCTGGGCAAAAATCTTGCTTAAGAGGGGAAAAGTTAAAGATACAGAGATGTAAATATGTTGTTCAACTTTTCTGAGGGAAATATAAAATGTTCTCACCACTTTTAAAATATTTTTTTTAATTCTGTATTAGGATCACTTGAAGGAGGAGCTTAGAGAGTAATTAAGGTTAAGCCCTTCTCTGTGCCACAAGTCAGAGAAGTCCAGTTGTTAAGAATTTAACTTTACATCTGTCCTCTTGACTATAAGGAAGCTATAATGGGAAAGTGGACTGTCAGAAAAGAAGACAGAAAGAGAAACAAAGATATTGATGAGATGCATAAAAAAAGAGAAATAATGTAATGAACTCTGGTTTACAAATGAAAAGTTGTGGATTCTATTACTTACTTTATCATTAAACTACTTCATTACTTTTGGCAAATCTTTCTCCTCTCTGGGATTTAGTTTCTTTATCAGTAAAATGGAAAGACTGGACTTGATAATACCTCAGAGGCTCTTTTTAGTCCTAAAATTTAATATGTCTATGACAAAAAAAAATACAAATATTCAGAGTCATAGTTCCATTCAGTAGGGTATATACATACTGAAAAAGAGACAAAAATCAGATATAACCTATAAAAGAGAATTTCATAGTTTACCTATATGGTAGACAAACACTTTGAAAGCTGTCATCTTTTCTCATGTAGGGGACCAAAAGAGATAAGATTCATTAGAATATTCATATCATAATACCCTTTCACTCTCACAGCTGCACCCTTCCAAAAGATCTCCTACTCCCATCTTAAGAGACATGTCTTATGGTCATACTATCTAGCCAGCCCAGCCACCTGACTATTCTTCACTGCCAATTTCCTGCTATGTTGCCATGTGAAATCTGATGATCCCCAGAACTTTTCTTTTATTTCTTTGAAAAGAGTAATCAAGAGGCTGAGCCAAGATGGCAGAAAGGATATATGTTTCTTTCTGACCACCTCCTGTCTTTCACACTAATTACCTAATCTGGCCTCTGAATTAATGCTGGACTGGCAGAATCCACTAATATTGGGAGTGTAATAGATTACCAGCAGAAGATAATTTCAAAGATAGCCAGAAAGTGTCTATTTCAATCGAATATGGAGGGAGTCAGGCAAAACACAAACAGGCCAAATACAGACACTGAGTACAAGCAACACAAACCAAGGCACAGTATGCTCTGGGGAACTTATAGCATTGTTGAGTTCTCTACCCTGGTTGCAAGCCAGTAGATTAGGAGATAAGTTATAAAACATCCAACACAAACACAAAAGGTAAATAGTGAACCCAAAACATCAGAATCTCATGGAACCTGGCCATGCTCACCCAGCACCACAAGTGAGTCAGCACAGGCTCAATGCTGCTGCTTGTAGAAGAAGCTTGGTCAACCTCCTTTGCCCTCAAAGAAGATCTCAACTTTTTTTAAAAAAATGAATAAAAAAAGCAAAAAGAACTCTGACTATCGATAGTTTTTATGGTAAAAGAGAACACATTTCAAATCCTGAGGAGATAAAAAGCAGATCATCTCCAGATGAAGTCCCAAAAGATGATATAAATTTGTCCCTTTCACACAAGGCTCTCCTAGAATAGATTATAAAAGATCTTAAAAGAGAGATGGAAGAAAAATGGTAAAAGGAAATGAGAACTTTACAAAAGAATTTGGAAAAGAAACACAACAATTAGCTGAAGAAAATTTCACTACAAAATAGATTTAATGAAATGGAAGCATATAACTCCTTAAAAATAGGGTTGACAAAATGGAAAAAGAAAACCACACCTGAAAAACAGAATTTGTGAAAGGGAAAAGGAAAATAAATACTTAAAAAACAGAATTTGTGAATTGGAAAAAATCCATAGAACACAACTCAATTAAAAATTTAATTCGACAAATATAAAAAGAAGTTAAAAAAATGAAGAAAATAATTAGCTAAAAATCAGAACTGAATAAATGTAAAGGAATGACTCAATGAGACATCAACAATCAGTCAAGCCAAACCAAAAAAATGAACAAAAATATTAAAAAAGTAAAATACCTACTTGGGAAAACAACTGACCTGGAAAATAAAAATAGGAGAGACAAGAGAAGGATTATTTGGACTTCCTGAAAATCATGATGAAACAAAGAGCATAGATATTGTTTTTTAAGAAATTATCAAAGAAAACTGCCCATTTGTCATAGAATCAGAAGATAAAATAGCCATTGAAAGAATTCACTGAAACACTTCCTGAAAGAAACCTCAAAATTAAAAGACCAAGGAATATAATGGCTAACTTTCAGAACTATCAGACCAAGGGGAAATTATTTCAAGCAAACAGAAAAAAAAAAATTTCAAACACTGAGGAGCCACAATAAGGATTATCCAGTATCTAGCAGTTTCTACCTTAAAGGATCAAAGGGCCTAGAATCTGATATTCCAAAAGGCAAATGAACTTGGAATACAGACAAGAATAACCCTGCTAAACTGAGCATTTTCTTCCATGGAAGAAGATGGACATTCAATTAAACAGGTGAATTCCATTTATTTCTGATGAAAAGAGCAGAGCTAAATAAAAAGTTTGATCTCCAAATATAGAATTCAAGAGAAGCATAAAAAGGTAAAAAGAAAAGAACTCTTAAGAACTGTATTCCTGTTATGGGTATACATAGAGTGGGTGTATAATTTGATTTTATTGTTATAATATAAAAGAGGAAACTAAAAGTGGAAAGGGGATTGTACCAGAAAAAGGGGAAATTGGAGGTAAAATGAGGGAAATTAAATCTCATGAAGAGACAAAAGAAACCTATTATATTTAAGAGAAAGAAGGGAGGGAGGAAGAACATTGTGTGAATCTTATTCTCATCAGATTTGGCTCAAAGAGAAAATATTAAAAATATTTGGTTTCACACAGAAACTTCTCTCACCTATAGAAAAGTGGGAGGGGAAGGAGGAAAAGGAACAGGGTAGACTAAATAGAAGGGAAAACAAAAATAGTAGGGGAAAGGTATAAGAAAGGGGGGAGAGAGTCTACAGGGAGAGGGCTGCTTGAGGCAAGTGGTGCTCATAAGTAAAATACTGGAGAGGAGGGAAAGGGGGAAAAGGAAAGAAAAAGTATAATTTGGGGTTAAGATGTCAAGAAATACAGAATTAGTAGTTTTAACCAAAATGTTAATTAGATGAACTCTCTCATAAAGCCAAGGCAGATAGCAGACTGGATTAAAAGCAAGAATTCTACAATATGTTGTTTACAAGAAAACACATTTAAAGCAGAGTGATACATACAAAGAAAAGCTGAAAGGCCCAAGCAGAATCTTTTATGCTGCAGGTGAAGTTAAAAAAAAAAAAAAAAAAAAGCAGGGGTATCCATCCTGATCTCAGATCAAGCAAAAGCAAAAATTCATTAGTTAAAAAAGATAAGGAAAGAAACTATACCTTGCTAAAGGGTACCATAGATAATGACGCAATATCAATACTAAACATATATGCACCAAGTGGTACAGCATCTAAATTCTTCAAAGAGAAATTAAGAGCATTGCAAGAAGAAATAGACAACAAAACTATAATAGTGGGAAATCTCAACCTTGATGTCTCAGAATTAGATAAATCAAACCACAAAATAAATAAGAAAGAAATTAAAGAAGTAAATAGAATACTAGAAAAGTTAGGTATAATAGAGCTTTGGAGAAAACTGAATGGAGACAAAGTACACTTTCTTTTCGGCAGTTCATGGAACCTATACAAAAATTGACCACATATTAGAATATAAAGACCTCAAAATCAATTGCAGAAAGGCAGAAATAGTAAATGCATTTTGTTTTCATATTACAATGCAATAAAAATCACATTTAACAAAAGGCCAGGGGGATATAGACCAAAAAGTAATTGGAAATTAAATAATCTAAAGAATGGGTGAATGCAAATCATACACACAATAATTTCATCCAAGAGAATGACAATAATAAGACAACATACCAAAATTTGTGGGATGCAGCCAAAGTGGTAATAAAGGGAAATTTTATATCTCTAGATGCTTACTTGCATAAAATAGAGAAACAGAAGATCAATGCATTGGGCTTGCAACTAAAAAAGATAGAAAAAAGAACAAATTAAAAACCTCCAATAAAATAGCAAACTTGAAATTCTAAAAATAACAGGAGAGATTAATAAAATTGAAAGTTAAAAAACTCTATTGAATTAATAAATACAACTAAGAGTTGGTTTTATGAAAAAAATAAATAAATCTTTAGTAAATCTGATTTTAAAAAAAGGAAAGAAGAAAATCAAATTGTTAGTCTCAAAAATGAAAAGGGAGAACTTTCCATCAATGAAGAGGAAATTAGAGCAGTAATTAGGAGTTACTTTGTCCAACTTTACACCAATAAATTGGATAACCTAAGTAAAATGAAGGAATACCTACAAAATTATAAATTGACCAGATTAACAGAAGAAGAAATAAATTACTTAAATAGTCCCATTTTAGAAAAAGAAATAGAACAAGCTATTAATCAACTCCCTAAGAAAAAATCCCCAGGACTAGATGGATTTACATGTAAATTATACCACATTTAAAGAACAATTAATTCCAATACTATATAAACTATTTGAAAAAATAGGGAACAAAGGACTTCTACCAAATTCCTTTTATGACACAGACATGGTACTGATAGCTAAATCAGATAGGACAAAAACAGAGAAAGGAAATTATACACCAATCTCCCTAATGAATATTGATGCAAAAATCTTAAATAAAATATTAGCAAAGAGATTACAGAAAGTCATCCCCAGTGTAATATACCCTAACCAAGTAGGATTTATGGTGGTTCAATATTAGGAAAACAATTAGCATAATTAACTATATCGATTACCACATTAACAAAAACATATGATTATCTCAATAGATGCAGAAAAAGCTTTTGATAAAATCCAACATCCATTCCTATTAAAAACAGTAGAGAATGTAAAATAAATGGAATTTTTCTTAAAATAGTCAGTAGCATCTGTTTAAAACCATCAGCAAACATATATAATGGGGATAAACTAGAACCATTCTCAATAAGTTCAGGGGTGAAACATCATTGCCCAATATCACCACTACTATTCAATATTGTATTAGAAATGCTAGCTTTAGCAATAAGAGATGAAAAAAGAGATTAAAGGAATTAAAGTAGGTAATGAGGAAACCAAATTATAACTCTTTGCAGGTGATATGATGGTATCCTTAAAGAACCCTAGAGAAACTTCTAAAAAACTTTTAGAAATAATTCACAACTTTAGCAAAGTTGAAGGATGCAAAATAAATCCACATAAATAATCTGCATTTTTATACATCACTAACAAAATACAACATCAAGAGATACAAAGAGAAATTCCATTTATAATAGCAGTTGATAGTATAAAATATTTTGGAATGTATCTGCCAAGGGAAAGTCAGGAACTATATGAGAAAAACTACCCAAATAAAGTCAGATCTAAACAACTGGAAAAATATCTAGTGCTCTGGGATAGGTCAAGCAAAGATAATAACAATGACAATACTACCTACATTAATCTATTTATTTAGTGCTATACCATTCAAACTCCCAAGAAACTATTTTAATGATTTAAAAAAAATAGCAAAATTCATCTGGAAGAATAAAAGGTCAAGAATTGCAAGGAAAATAATGGGGGAAAAAATCAAATGGCCTAGCTGAACCAGATCTAAAACAATATTATAAAGCAGTATTCATCAAAACCATTTGGTAAAGGCTAAAAAATAGAGCAGTTGATCAATGAAAGGTTAGATTCACAGGACAAAATAGTCAATCACTATAGCAATCTACTGTTTGACAAACCCAAAGACCCCAGCTTTTGGGATAAGAATTCACTATTTAGGGGGCAGCTAGGTGGCGCAGTGGATAGAGCACCAGCCTTGAATTCAGGAGGGCCTGAGTTCAAATCTGGTCTCAGACACTTAACACTTCCTAGCTGTGTGACCCTGGGCAAGTCACTTAACCCCAGCCTCAGGGGGAAAAAAAAAAAAAAAAAGAAAGAAAGAAAGAAAGAAAGAAAGAATTCACTATTTGACAAAAACTACTGGGAAAATTGGAAACTAGTATGGCAGAAACTAGGTATTGCCACACACCTAACACCATATACTAAGATAAGGTAGAAATGTGTTCATGATCTAGACATAAAGAATGATATTATAAACAAATTAGAAGAACATAGGATAGTTTACCTCTCAGATTTGTGGAGGAGGAAGAAATTTGTGACCAAAGAAGAACTAGAGATTATTACTGATCACAAAATAGATAATTTTGATTATATTAAATTTAAAAGTTTTTGTACAAATAAAACTAATGCAGGCAAAATTAGAAGGGAAGCAATAAACTGGGAAAACATTTTTACATTTAAAGTTTCTGTTAAAGGCTGCATTTCTAAAATATATAGAGAATTGACTAAAATTTATAAGAATTCAAGCCATTCTCCAATTGATAAATGGTCAAAGCATATGAACAATTTTCAGACTAAGAAATTGAAACTATTTCTAGTCATATGAAAAGGTGCTCCAGATCACTATTGATCAGAGAAATGCAAATTCAGACAACTCTGAGATGCCACTACACACCTCTTAGATTGGCTAAGATGTCAGGAAAAGATAATGACAAATGTCGGAAGGGATGTGGGAAAACTGGAATTATGAATGAATCCAACCATTCTGTAAAGCAATTTGGAACTCTGCTCAAAGAGTTATTAAACTGTGCATACCTTTTGACTCAGCAGGTTTCTACTGGGCTTATATCCCAAAGAGATCTTAAAGGAGAGTAAGAGACCCACATGTGCAAAGATGTTTGTGACAGCCCTTTTTGTGTGGTAAGAAACTGGAAACTGAATGGATGCCCATCAATTGGAGAATGACTGAATAAATTGTGCTATATGAATGTTATGGAATATTATTGTTCTATAAGAAACTACCAGCAGGATGATTTCAGAGAGACCTGGAGAGACTTACATGAATTGATGCTAAGTGAAATGAGTAGGTAGAACCAGGAGATCATTATACACAGCAACAAGAAGACTGTACAATGATCAGTTCTTATGGACATGACTCTCTTCAACAATGAGATGATTCAAACCAGTTCCAATTGTTCAGTGTTGAAGAAAGCCATCTACACCTAGAAAGAGGACTGTGGGAACTGAGTGTGGACAACAACATAGCATTCTCACTCTTTCTGTTATTGTTTGCTTACATTTTGTTTTCTTTCTCAGTTTTCTTTTCTTTCTTGATCTGATTTTTCTTGTGCAGCAAGATATGTAGATATATATTGGATTTAACATTTTTAACATATTTTAACATATTTAACATGTATTGGACTGCCTGTCATCTTAGGAAGATGGTGGGGAGAAAGAAGGGAAAGTTTGGAACAGAAGATTTTTCAAGGGTCAATGTTGAAAAATTACCCATGCATATGTTTTGTAAATTAAAGACTTTGATAAAATAAAAAAGAAAAGAGCAATCAAAATAATATTGCTTTATTTCCAAAAAGGTTTTGTTGACTGATTGTCCTGTGATGCTTCTTATTAACCCTATGACTTTCCAGGCCAAAAATATCTTTTTTTTTTTCCTACCAATCCTCTAAGGTAGTTATTTCTCCATTTGAATGTAAGGTCACTTAAGGTGGGAACTATCACAATTCTATATTTGTATTTGTATCAGGATTTAGAAAAATGCCTAGAACATAGTAAGTACTTAATAAATACTTTTAATTTCATTAATTAATTTGTTATGCATTCTTAATGTTTGTTTCATTGACCAGATAATGCTCCATAAAAGTCTAGAGCTTTCCAGTGCTCTAGGTAACTATCATTCACTTTTTCTGTCATTTGGATGAATCACAGTTAGATACTATCTATGAGGAACCAGACTGGATGATTTTAAAGGTCCTTTCTAGCTTTGAATCCAATGACCATGCTTTAGTTATTTCTCCTAGCATCTAGAAAATCTATTTATCCATGTAGGAACTTAATAAACATTGGTTAAATTAATACGTGAATAAACTAATCTTGCCCCCACACAGCTACTGCAAACATTAATGTGCTTTTTCATTAGATATAAAGGGGAAAGTTTTGATTTTCCTGTTTTTTAAACTTAATGTGAATTCATAACAATGGCATATTCAACATGATATTTCTATGTTTTTCCAACTAAAATGTAGGAAAGAGAGAATTAAGATAATCTTTATTTCCTTACATTTGGGGTTGCTTGGGGAGGAAGGAGATTTTTTTTTCTCTTTCATTTGGGAATGAAAATAATATCTAAGGATCTTACCTCCCTTTTATCACTAGTGTATTCATTTTAATAAACACATGGTCTTTATAAAAGTTATCCAGAATCCCTAAAGGCTCTATAGCATCAAATTTATTTACAATAATTACTTTGTCTTAATGTTACCCAAGTTAATTTTGAATTGCAGCAAAGCTGGAAATTCAAGACATTTCAGAAGTTTTCATTTGTATTATTTGGAACTAGGAATATAACCATGTGCCTCTAAAAGCATTCTTATTTTTAGGATTGTTTATCTCAGTCAAGCCAAGCACCTATTGCCCCTTCCTTACTACTCATTGCTTAGGAAATGAATGTACGTGCAATTTCAAAAAAAAATTCAATATAGTGATCTCTAAAACCCAAACCCATATGGAACTTTAAACTCAAGACATTATTTCTTGTATTGAAAAAACTATCACAAACTATTCACAATTGAATTATGCAAAAAATTTATTTATCTTCCTCTATCTGTTTTTCCTCTCCTTTCTTTTAGTAGAAAGGAATAGCTGGTTATTAGCTGTTTCAGGCAAAGGTACATTGGTAGTGTCATGGTCTTCAGTTTCCTGAGTTCAGAATCCTATTCACTTTACTCAATGATAATAAGGTTTTTTTTTTTGTTTTTTTTTTGGAGAGTTGTGGTAGTTAAATGTGTTAGGTTCTTACTAGGTGCTAAGTTGGTACAAGAAACTTATTTGTAAACAAGAATGCCAACTTATATTGAAATATATAAAATAGATAAATATAATGTAAACTTCAAGGATCTATGATTTTACTGACGTACAATTCATTGTACAATACAAATCATAACTCTTCAGTCTTCTGTTCTGCATACTACCCATTTTAAAATAATGATTCTCATGTGATATGTACTGAAGCTCCTTCAAACTCCTGGCTACCATTCCTCCAAAAAATCTAGAAATTATCAATGTTCTTAAATGCAACTGAGTCAAAGACATTGCTTAGGTCAATCCATTGAAGACTTCCCTCAATATTGATACCCAACTATTTATGGCCATATTTTGAGTTTGATCACATAAACACATAAAACTTCATTCAACTACACTTTTATCTAGCACACATATCTACATATGCATAGATATCTGGAAATACATTGTTAAATGGGTTATGTATCTCTAGTATACTAATAAGTATACTAATCTTCCAGGATAGTAAATGTTATGTTCCATGTTATGAAATTCATATTCAAGCATATACTAGGTCTCTTCTTACCAAGAAGATCACATCCCAAAAATAACTAGAAGAGGTTTAGAAAGGGGGAAATAAAGGTATATTGTAAAAGATAAAATCAAATATACATATATAGATAGGGGGCAGCTAGGTGGCACAGTGGATCGAGCACCAGCCATGAATTCAGGAGGACCCGAGTTCAAATCTGATCTCAGACACTTAACACTTCCTAGCTGTGTGACCCTGGGAAGTCACTTAACCCCAGCCTCCAAAAAAAAAAAAAAAAAAAAAAGAAAGAAAGAAAGAAAGAAAAAGATATATAGATTTATGTTTTCTTTGCTTACTTACACTGTATAATATATATGTATGTTTACTGGCCTCCTTGTATAAATTTTCCCTCAAATTAGGAATCATTGCCAAGTCAGGGCTTACTACCTCCATATTTATCTTATCTCTCATGACTAGGCCATTCTTTTCCAGTCATACACATAGAAATCCTCTCAATAAGAAAATGTTTTCTCCTTATTCTTCACAATGATCAAAACTCTACCCGTTCTAGCTCCAAAAAACCAAACACTTCTTGTAAAACAAATTTACCATCAGGCTCCTTCATCTAATTTTTCCAGACTAATTTATCAAACACAATGACCAGCACCAACTCTAAGCCCATTTCTTAATGTCTTTTAACATGAAGAATAGCATACACCTTATTCTCCTTGTAGCTTAAAACATAGAGCTTTTTTTCTGCTTTACCACTTAACAACATAGAATCTTCAGCATATGACATTTTGTCACCAAAGGAAATGTAATTGAGCTACTTCTAAACCTTTTCTTCATGAAACCATTGTAGCTATGCTTCTGATTGATGACTGATTCCTTATATGTTCAAAAAACAGTCCAACAGCCCTTTACTAATTGATTTTAAATTTTTGTCAGGAATTTAGAAGTTAGTCTTAGCAATCTATAATGTAAAGACCCTTCTTCCCTCTTCTTTGTTTTGAAAACTGAGACATTTGCCCCTGTTTTAGTCCTGTGGCACTTCTTATATATAATCTTGTAAGTTCACCATCTAAATCTATAAGTTCCTTGTAGACATACAATTTTCTTTATATAATTTCATCGTTTTATTTAGATCAATGTAAAAATCCCCTGACTGTAAGCTTTAAATTAAGGAGTATAAGTTGTAGATTATTCTTCTTTGAATATCAAGGTTGATGCCAGTGACATGAAATGAATGTCTTTAAACTAGAAAAATTATCTTTTCTCCTTAATGGTAAATGTGATCATACTTGAATATAGTAGGATGAACCAAATGACCTTTTAATATCCTTTCAAAATTCTGTATGAGTAATTCCTTAAAGATTGTTATAGATGACATCAATTTGTTATAGATGACAATAAATAAACTATGTTGGGCATTAAATCAAAGCATTGTTTAATTCTTTTTCCATACCTGAAAAAAGTTAGCTTTTCATAAAAGGTTTTTAAATTAATTTCTCAGTAAAAAGATGTTTTGTTTTGGTTTTTTTTTTTTGTTTTGTTTTGTTTTTTTAAGAATATCAATAGGGGAAGCTAGGTGGTACAGTGGGTAGATCACCAGCCCTGAAGTCAGTTCAAATCTGGCCTCAGACATGTAACTGTGTGACAATGGACAAGTCACTTAACCTCAATTGCCTCAGGAAAAAAAAAAGTACTAATCCACCAGTTTGTATTAGGTAGAAAAAAATCGAATGCATTCAAAAGCCTTTGTAGAATTCATATGTTAGGCTCTAAAGTTTCTTCCATTTCCTTCTTTTACTAATCATACTTAAACTGCTATTCTTGAATTATTTTGAAAAGAAAATTTGCATTTCTATATAAGTCTTCTCTCCTGGGATTCCACCTACAGGTAATTCATCTATGTTAAGCCATGAACACTTTCCGTTTATCTATTTTCTTATTTGACCAAACTTTTGTTGTCATTGTTATGATGAATGAAAAGTAACCCTGAAGTTTCTGTGAATAACTTAGAGCACTCTTTGCTCTATGCATGGGATTTAGGGTATGCTGGTAGGTGGGTTAGAGGATTAAGGGCCCCATTGCTTCTTCTACATGGCAAATAATATTCAAGGTGTGTGTGTGTGTGTGTGTGTGTGTGTGTGTGTGTGTGTGTGTGTTCAGGGGCTGTTAGTTCTAAACCTTTCTCTATTCTTCAAATTCTACAGAAAGGATACTTAAACAACATATCTCTGTACTTATAGTTCTTAGTCCATCATGGAAGTAATAGGCTCTAAAAAAATAAAAATCTTACTGCTACCAATAAAATACAGCATGCCCGACTCTGTACAACAAACACTGGACTGGTGCAACCTATGTACATACCATAGTTTTGGGGTTTGTTGTGATTCATAGATAGGCTAGCCTAGAGAAAAAGTCAGTGGAATCCATTCACAAATGCTTGATTTATTTCTCTGAGTTCAGATATTCTTAGAGACTTTGCACTATACTCCACTCAAGGCATGGTCTTTGTTTTTCTTCTGAATAGTGTTATTGTCCCTAGCTTTAAGCTTCTATATCTATTTAGAAATTCTCAATGATGCATTTCTGATACTCAAGACTAAAAAAAAACAAAGGTTACAATTACAGCTTATTAAGATTTAATTCCATTTAAAAGCCACTCTTTTCTCTCTTTTTCTTCTCTTAAAGTATTTTGTTTAGTAGGCAACTGAGTGCAAGGCTCACACACAATGTCCATTTGCATGCCTTTTCTGCAAGAACCGTTACTTCAGTCTATTCTTACACACAAGCCTCTTCTGAAGATGCCTTTTGCCTTTCCTGGCTTTGATTTTCTTTGGTGTTTTCCACAGTCCTCAAATAGTCTTATCCCAACTGAACTAACAACATCCTCCCTCACAGCTGTCAAGATTTAGGTTTAACAATCCCAGGGAACATCTCAAAATCTAGCTGCTCTGCAGCAGCCCCTGCTGGTGAAGTGCAGCTGTCCAATTTAAAGTTCTTTTCAGCATGGTGCCTGTCAAACCTGCTGGCATATACTGAACTAGCTGTGGGGGACAACCTAGCTAGCCCCAAGTGACCTGCAGGTTAAGCAAAACCTGGTATTAGAGTTCTTGACATCTGCAGGATGACAACGGCTGCTTCTTTTCACAACAGACTGAGTCATCAGAGGAATATATAATGTTGATGAGCTTATAGGTTACTTGTTTTTAGTCTCCAGAAAAAGGAGAGCTAGAGATTACTTATGACTAAAATGATAGAAGGAAATCAATGTCCCAGAACATATACCACCTTAAAAATCTTCAGTTGAAGTACAAATCGTGACATGGTATCATAAAGGTATTCTGCTCACAGAGAAAGCCTATTAAATTATGCTTATGCTGTCTGCTTGTCCATGGACTGTTGTTCGATCCTTAGGAGGAAATAATCTTTTTTTTTTTTTTCTGGTCAACCTTAAAAGCTGTCCCACTTTCAGCTTTTACATTGTCTAAAAGTAAATGTAAAATATTATTTCATTGATGTCCAAATAAATATTTACATTATGTTCTTTTTGATTGTTATTTGCTATCTATC
This sequence comes from Sminthopsis crassicaudata, assembly GCF_048593235.1. Classification (NCBI taxonomy): domain Eukaryota; kingdom Metazoa; phylum Chordata; class Mammalia; order Dasyuromorphia; family Dasyuridae; genus Sminthopsis; species Sminthopsis crassicaudata. The sequence goes on from NC_133619.1 coordinate 98,406,440, forward strand.
CATATATAGAGCAATATTCAAAAAAAAGAATCCTCTCCATTAAAGAAGAAATACATTTATCATTCAAAATGACAGAACTGGGGTGGAAAATACCCAGGTGATTGCAATTTGTTTTGCCAGGCACCCATGAAAACTCCCTGTAGTGGAAAGAAAATATAGCAGGCGGGTTATGATAACAGAATATATCTATTTTCTCACATTTATCATTACAGTTAAGCCAATCTTCCCAAACAGCTCTGTAAAATATATACATTTGTAATAGGGGTAATATTCCCTCAGGGCTAAGTTGAATGAAAAGCGGCAGGACTAATATACATGAATGTGAATCATGTAATGGAGAAAGCAGGGCAGTAGTGGGGGAAAGAGAAAGGACCAGAACAATGGAAGTCAGGAAACAGGACACAGAAGACAATCTGATTTAAAGATGTGGAATATATGGCTATTTCTGTACTAGGAAAATTGTCTTAAAGAGGAAGAATGAGTAAGCCTGAAACAATAGTTGATGTGTTATTTTCCTTATTTTTTTAACAGCAATCTCAACAGGAATTCAGTTTTTTAAAAGGCAATAAGGGCCTCTAGGTTACTTCAGCATGTAACTTCTTATCTCAAGGTTGCTGAAGAGTCAAATTTTGTTTAATAGCAACTGCTCCCCACCATGGGTGTAAGATCCAAAGCGTCTATCTAATCCTGCCAGATATTTAAAGTAGATCAGAAGGATGTGACAACTTTGAGTACATCTCACTTGGAAATAACACATAAGGACAAAATCAGAGTACATGGTAGGCTCTAAAATATAACCCTTTAGAGTATCATCTACTTTTTTAAAACAATATTTTATTTTTCCCCAATTACATAGAATATCATCTACTTTTTTTTTAAAAGCATTCCAATCATTTTTCTACATTTGTGAAAACTAAAATGAGTCTCAAGTGGTCAATAATTATATTTATCCTTGTTCCTGTGGACCACACATATTGTTGACTTTATTGTCACACCATAAGTCATAGATGCAGAAGGGATTTCACATTTTACATATAATAAAACTGAGCCCCACAGAGAATTTCACACAATTACTAAGAATTAGAGACTGAAATTGGAAAAAAAAAAGTTTTCTGCCTCCTATATAACTGCTATATAACAATTCTGTGATTCCATTGCCTATTTGAGTGTCATGCTCATGGAGGTACTCAAAGAAATATTTGAGGATAAGCATTTAATGATCATCCTGACAAGTTTGCTGAACCTTCCAAGGTCTCAGTTTTTCTTTGAAATAAAGACATTGAACCAGCTATACTATAATACTTCCTACAGACCTAACATACTATAATTTAAATAATATTGTATAAGAATATGAGCATTTTTATTCCTATAAACTAGAACTTCTTAACCTGAGATTCATGAACTTAAAAAAAATTTATAATTATATATACTCTAGTTGTATTCTTTTAATGAGTGACCCCATTCTTTCCACTGAGAGCCCTGGATCTAGGAGTAAGAAAGATCTAGGAATGAGAAAAAGTTCAATTCCAGCCTCATACACTTTTTAGCTCTGACCCTCATAAGTAATTAACTTTAACTCTGTCTATATTTCTTCATTTGTAAAATAATAATAATAATAATAATAGTGCCTGCCTCCCAGGATTGTTGTGGATCAAATAAGATAACAATATATAAAGTACATAGCAAAGTGAGTAGTAAAAGGAAGGTCTATATAAATGTTAACTTTTATTATAATTACTGCATCTCTAACATATTGTGGTATATTTACATTTTTCTGATGTATTTATTATGTATGTTATTATATCATAGTTATTTATCTATGGGTATTTCCCCTTAGTAAAGTGTAAGTTTTATGAGGACATGGCCAGGTGCCCTATAAATTCTGTTCTTGGGCTATACAGAAACATTGTACTCCTATACTTTATTAAGTAGTCATTGAATAGATTATTGAATTGAATTTTAATATAAAAAGCCACAGTGACTACCTAAATATGCCATTGGCACTGACTTACAATGACCAAAATAGTTGAACCCTTTTAAAAGATAAATTAGCATGAGCATTAAATGTTCTCCTAATATAAAAGGTAAGCTGTCAGGCTATGACAAGGGAATTTGAGTTGTGGCAACTCTGATTTAAGGAACCAAGTATAGATGAGAAATTGTTAAGCCATTTACAGCTTTCACTTACTCTATATTTGGCAGCCACTCATAGACACTGATTCCCTCCCCTCCATCCTACAGACACACTCACAAAATATCACTTTCACATAGCAATTCCAACAAAAATCACTAACACATCACCTCCAGCCAGCAGGCCTCTCCAGAATTTACTCATTGTTAATGAATTAGCAATAGTCGGAGGACTCTATTTATACACTCTTGTGCAAAAAAGTAAGGTTTCATTATACCAATGGGTATATACTCCTTTGACAACCTTTTTGGCAGCTATTATAAAAGCAGTATCTTGGAGAGGAAAAAAAAAAAAGTCATGAGGGCCTAGCTTATTAAATTTTGTAAATCACAAGACCTGTCTGCAAATGCAGAGCACTGCAGCTGATTTAGTTGTTGGCCTAGAAACTCTGCTGTTAGGACCATTAAACAGGTCCAGAGTTTAAGTTGCATAGTAAATTATACACAGAAGAAATAGACATAGAATTTTGCTTCATGTTTCTTGTCTAAAAAGTAAGGACCAGCTGTACTGCAGCAACCCTGAGAGATGAAGCAAGAGAATACAGAGGCGGCGGCAGGACATTGGATTTTCAAATGATACATCACGGTCTTGCATTTTGATTATGCCAACATGAGAAGATTACTGAGTTCTTTAGTGAATTTCAATGTTCAGAATAAAGATCAGGCTAGAATCTGAGTTTTCTCAACTGCTAGCCATTGACAAGGCTTTACAGTTAGAAGAAATCTAACAAATAACCAGTTTAGACCCACCCAGCTGTTACTGCTACTTTTGCCAAGCAGCTCTCATTAACTATAATGAGGACAATGAAATTGACTAGTTAAAATTAAAGGGATATAAATTTTAGGAATAATGAATTACCAGTCACTATTAGGACCCCAAAATAAAATACTATTTTTAAGTAATTATCCGATATGTGGCTGTGAGACAAAAAAAAAAAAAAAATACTTAAAAAGAACTAATAAAAATAATCATTCTTTAGGCTATTTCTATCATATTTCTGATCATTTCTTTCTTCCTACTGAGGATTGCTAACTTAGGTATATGGTTAGCCTGTGGGTAGCTTGGAGGCAGATAATGTCCTACACTTTAATGTTACATTCATTAAAAATGGAATAAAATATTCCCACCCAAAACTCTTATCTTTGAATTTTGTCCATGATTCTGTTATAGCTAGCCAAGTATTTTATTTGAAGCTATTAGGGATTTTCCTAGTTGGAAATAGAGGGAAAATGTACAATTTTGAGAGCCGAAAATTGATTTTTGGAGAATAGGGTTGCGTGTGTTTTTTTTTGTTGTTGTTGTTGTTGTTTGTTTGTTTAGGAATCTTTACATTCCATACTTGAAAACAGTAGGTCAGAATTACAGCTAGGTTCCTCCCATTAGTGTGAATAATAAATTCCCTAAAAGTGGTCATGAGTTGAATTTTCACTATATTTTCCACTGGTTTTTGTGGGGAATGCTATATTTTGAATAATTATAACTTCAAATAATGTATAATCAAATACATGTGACCATTTCAGAAGATTCATCATTTCACTAATAGAAACCTAGCTATTTCCCAATTATATGAGCAAAGAATATATTTCAACATATAGTGGTCCTATTGACATCATAAAAAGTGCTATATAACAATTCTGTGATTCCGTTGCCTATTTGAGTGTCATGCTCATGGAGGTAACTCAAAGAAATATTTGAGGATAAGCATTTAATGATCATCCTGACAAGTTTGATTAACCTCCCAAGGTCTCAGTTTTTCTTTGAAATAAAGACATTGAACCAGCTAGACTATAATACTCCCTACAGAGCTAACATAGTATAATTTAAATAATATTGTATAAGAATATGAACATTTTTATCCCTATAAACTAGAACTTCTTAACCTGAGATTTGTGAACTTAAAAAAAATTTATAAATATATTTACTTTAGTTTTATTCTTTTAATATAATTTATTTTATACCTTTAGAATCAAATTTCTAGCTTCAATAAATTGCCAAAAGGATTGATGATACAAAAAAGGTTGATAAACTCTGCTATAAAAAATAAAATCCTGTACTTTTTTTCAGTTGTTATGTAAGATGTCAGTTGTCTCTGTCAATATAAATGTAGGTAAGATCAACTTTTACTAATACAACATTAAACACAAACTTTACCCATTATTATAAAGTTCCACTAGTACTCAATCACAATTCAGTTGAACATAACTCTAGTGTTATGATTTTGTCAAGTGAGGGTACACAGTACAAATAGCACAGATTAAAACTCCCTATAACTTAACAAAACTTAGATTTTTCTGTGGCTGATAAATATTTTCAAACTTTAGCTAATCCTATGATGAGCCAACATGAAGAAGAGAAATGTCAACACAAGTGTTGCTTTGTTCTTGAGTGGCACTGGAATATAAATTGTTTAAACATGTCAAACATTTCAAAATGGAAAAAAAAAATCCTATTTTAGGACTCAAGTGTCAGATTTGGAAGACATGATTGAAACACAACCTGAAATAGGAAAAAAAAAAGAAGAAGAAAGAAAGAATCAGGTTGAAATCAATATTGTGAAAGTTAATAAAGACAAGTGTTCAGAGGCTCACTAGGGAAGGAATAATGGATGAAAAATTAAATATGATTCAACAGAGCTACACTGTCACCAAAAGGCAAACTCTATATTAGATTGCATTAATAGATGTATCATGTAAAACAAGGAAAGCAATTATTCAGCAGTGCTAGCTACTGGTTAGGCCAATGATGGAATCATGCTTTCATTTGCTTTCCTGTGATTTGACAAGTAACAGTTGTACAGAGGTCATAAGAAAACAACAAAACTGATTTTGAAAAAAGGTATAGAAAGTAATACCTAAATACCTATCTGGAGAGAGTAGGAGAGCTAGGTCTGTGTTCAATTAGAAACAGAGGACTAAATGGAGACATGATTACTTTTAAACTGAAAAAGAAGATAGTGATCAACTGCTTATCTTAGGCAGAGATAAAACAAGTAATTAATAGAATCAAGCTCTAGACATAGTGTTTTCAGTGAACTAAATAAAAAAAAAAGAAATTCATAGGTCATAGAAGAGTTATTGTTGGCTCAATGTGGTAATTGAAATCATCATCACTGTATAGGATACACAATTAATATTCTTTGCTTTCTTAAGGTGACAATATGACTGAAGAGAATTCTAAAACTAAATAATTCCATGGCTTTGAAGTTATCTCTTAGTTGCTTCAATCAGCTTACCTACCAAAAAAGTCAAGTGGAAATTAGGTCCAAATATAATCTGAAATTGAGTGTCTCAAATTGCATGTGCCATGAGATCACTTTGCCAAACAGCAAATTACCTTAGCCTAGAAAGTTAGAAATCTAAAAACAGAACATTCTAGCTAAAGGACAGAATATTTTTTTTTCACTTGGAATTGAGCCGAATAAGAAAATATTCATAGGAATCTATAAGTAGAAAAAAATTAAAGTCATAGTTGATAGTGATTAAATTTTAGCTCCACTAAAACTTGAAAAAAAAAAGTTGGGGTAAAGTACAATAAGGGGAATTTGATAACAAATAAGGAAGATGTTTCTGAAAGTGAATTTCATTAAATGAAAATAAAAGTTATTGTGAGAGAAAGTATGAAGAAACATGTGACTCTCAAATCAAGATAAAGAAAGATGAAGAATCAAGATAAAGAAAGATGAAGAAACATGTGACTTTCGAATCAAGTTAAACTTCCTCCTGAGATACCTCTTGACATTATGAACCTTAACAACTCACTTAGTTTAACAATCCCAAGTAGCTCTCTAAGACTTTAAATTTCAGAAAAGGCAAAAATCTGCAATAAGTTTCTCACTAGTAACTTTCTTCACCAATAAAATCATAAATCTATTCATAAACTTAAAAGAGAGAAGAGGAGTGGAGAAGAGAGGAGTGAGAGAGACAGACAGACCTATGCAGAGCCAGAGACAGAGAAAAAGAGCCAGAGACAGAGACAGAAAGAGAGATGGGGGGGGAGGCTAACATGAAATATAGAAATATCTTTCTTAAAATCATCTACAATCTACAATACAAAAAGTATGCAGCCACAGGTCTTATGCAATGAGTTCCCAATACTCCAGGGTGCAGCTTGAACCAAATTAAAATGGAATTAGAAAATATTTAACAGCCCCCCCAATAAAACAAAAATAATTTTAATATGTGATTTTCTAAGTTTATTTGCTACCTGAAATGCTCCTTATGTACAGTTTAGTGGTCCTCATTTCTATGTGAGTTTGACACTACTTTTTGGGGTTGTTCATTCAGTCATGTCTAACTCTTTGTAATCCCTTGCCAGGTCCTTCTATTCTCAATTATTTTTTAAAACTGTGAAAATTCATGTTATTTGTTTCTATGACACTATTTATCTAACTCATCCTCTGCCAACCCTTTTTTCCTTTTGTCTTCTACCTTTTCCAACAGGCTCTTTTCCAATGAGTCCTAACTTCTCATTATGTAATCAAAGTATGTAAGCTTCAGTATTTTTGTTTTTGGCCTTCCATGAATATCTTGATTTAACCATTTAATGATTTAATCCTCAAGAAACTCTCAAATTCTTCTGCAGCATCACAATTCAAAAGCTCAATTCTGCTTTCCTCGGTTTTCTTCATAGTACAACTCTCACAACCATGAATTGCTACTGGAAAAACCATAGCTTTGAATTTAAGGTCCTTCTGGGTAAGATGATGTCTCTGCTTTTTAGTATGTTATCCAGACTTGCCATAACTTTCCTTCCAAGGAGGAAACCTTTTAATCTCATAGCTGCAGTTGATGTTTACAATGATCTTGTGTTCAAGAATATAAAATCTGACACTGCTTCCATTTCTTCTAAGTAATCAGTTGCCCAACATATAGTTTAGTGGCCCCCATTTCTATTTAAATTTAACACACTAAGACAATATAAATTCTCTTCTGCCTAGATTTGTTTTGACAGATCCTTTCTAGAGGTAAGAGGTTAAAGTGACTTGTGAAGGACTACTCAGATTCTCTACAACCAAGATTAAGTTATCTTAAAAACTTTAATCAAAACATTGGAATAAAAATGCTTAAAGGTAGACACCAAGAAGTTGCTGAGGGAAAGCACAATTTTTATCTTACAATCTGCTAAATTATGGTTTAACTCCAGTAACTTAAGAGTCAAACTTAGGAAAAAAGATTTTATGATATTCATTCAAAAGTTATTTTTGGTTTTAAATATTTAAATATCTAAGAAAAACTATCAATTTAAATATCTAAGGAAAATTACCGTTTCACTGTAACTTTCAAAATCTTCAACTTTGTTTCAATTTTCTATTGATATGCAAGTTGGTACTTTTGTTGAAGCAAATTTGGAAACAGTATATGTCCATCATTTTGAGAATAGCTGAATAAAATTTGATAGATAAATGAAAGAGAATACTGTATTATAAGATTGTTCTATAGGAAATGTTGACAGAAGAAATCTGAGAAACATTAAAAGACTTAAATGGCTGATTGAGAATAATAAATAAAGACAATAATAATGTGAATAAGAAGAACACAAAATGTCAAATAAAAGCAGTAACCAATATTGACCCCAGCATATGGTTGATAAAATATACCTTTCTTATCTCATTATAAAGGTTTTAGGGAAGGACAGCAGATGAGAACAATTTTATATTCTCACAGATGTGATCAGTTTAGTCCGTTTAACTTAACTATTCTACATCTCAAAAGAGGGTATTATGATACTGGAGGGGCTATAGGTGATAGAATAAAAGGAAATTATCATGGTATAAAAAAGAAATTAAAATTCACTAAAACTTATGCATATTTTGGTTTTTTTTCTTTATTATAGAAAAAATTAATTCTAAAAGCACAGCCTATGTAACATATAATTCTTAGGATATTTTCTAAATATTGTCAATTACAAATGAGAATAAATTATCTGGAAGATATGATCACAATGTGACCCAATCTTAATCTAAATTTTATCACTTCCACTGTAACCACAATATGCAATATAGTAAGAGAATTCAACAAAGGTATTTCAAATGTATCCTTAGACATCCTATAGACACAGAAAAATTTTGTGGGCCCAATTAAGAATGAAAATCTAGCTGCAAAAACTAAAGATACCTAATTCATTAAAATCCTTATTAAGAACAATGCTTATCTCTTAAGTCCTCTTTTTCCCCTGTGCTTGCTACATACTTTGCTCAATCTTCTTAAGAGTCCATTTAAGGGCCTTCATTTATTCTCCTTACATTGTCTGAATTGGTCTCTCATATATATATATATATATATATATATATATATATATACATATATATATATATAATTACTATTTTTTTGCAGGAATACATAGAACAAGGGGTATAAATATGATCCTTGAACTTGATGGTATAGAATTTCTTCCTTCTCCACCTTTACTCATAATTACTGCTTCTAATACATACCTAATAGAATTTACATTGCTGGGCATCTTCCCTAACCCAGTAATTCTTCTCAACTGCTTAGAACAATTAAGGACATTTGGAACAACAACATATTCTTTCATAATGGGTTCATTTTTCTACCTATTAGATATGTAATTATATAGATGAATAATCCCCTTTCTGCTAAAGGGGTTGTTTCATTAAAACTTCTGAGTTGAAGATAAAACCATTGTTGAATAGAATTCTTAATTCTAACATGAAATATTGGTGAATTTATGAATTAAGGCCAGATACATAAAATAAAGTGCTCTTACTAGAGTTGAAATGCTGAGGTTTCAAACAAAACTGACCAGAAAAGCAGTAGGTGTGTATGGAGGAAACACAAAAATTCTCTGATGTTTACCTTTTCTTTCATTAAAAATCCAATCCTAGACCATGCTAATGATTCAAAGCTTTCAAGTTTGCAGGATATAACTTAGTTTTAGAATGAGGAGAACCAATCAAAACAGCAACTCAACCAATTTGGAACATGGTAAATCATAGAATGTTAGAATTGAGAGCAATCTGGGAAATCATCTAAAAAGGGCCCTCTCCCTTGATAAATGAAGAGATTATTAACATGGTTGAAGTTACACAGCAAATTAGTGGCAGAAATAGATTAAGAATCCAGGTATCCTAACATCTAAAAGACCATTGTCTTCTGCACTGTCATGATGAGACAGAATGAGAAATGGAATGAGGCAGAATTTTAGTGTAAGAGATTACATGACAAAGAATGGCAAGCACAAAGAAAGAATTGTTGATATCAAGAACTAAAGAACAAAAGATGTAGAAAGAGCAAAAGGATCACATCCTCATCCTTTATTTTTAGAACACTTGCATGCATGGTTAGAAATTGCAATCATAGTATTCTTTATTTTCCTTTCTTTTTTTAAGCCTGAAGGATCTGGAGATATTTGGTGAGCTATATATAAAATTTGTCCCAAGTAAAAGAACATAAAATAGAGACATATATCTGAGTCTACAAAATTTTAAGTTTTCCTAGGGCATAACGACAATCAAATTTTATTATCCATTTATTTACTATATAGACTTTTATTGTTCTTTCATTTCAAGGGCTTATTTTAATGGTATCAGGGATCTAGAATCTATTCTGTGCCTAAAAAAGTACAATTTATTTTAAAAGTCATTCTAATTACTTTCTAGTTATACCATGTATATTTACCATGATTTAGTTGATGAAGGGAGCAATAGAAACCAACAGAATGACTAAAAATGAGGTAGAGTTGAAAAAATTAGCAAATGTATGCAGGAACAAGGCAAATTTTGTAGGTTAAATACAATTTTCTATGCCTAATGATAATATTTGTGTTGAATTCTACTGAGGCTTAAAAGCAAAGTTATGGACCCTCTGATGATTTCTCAATGTCTCTACAGTTTAATGGGTATGTTTTATAATTTTATAATAATGTGATTAGTAAAATTAAGTAGAACATAAACATAGACTTGCCAGAACAGACATATATTTTCCAAAGTTGTCTGCCACTGTTATGGAAGATAACTTGAATAGGATACTAATTGAAGAGGAGTTTCTTATAAATGGTTGGGTCTTCCAAAGACTTTCATTAGTAGAAATAGTGTGCTGAATAGTGTGCAAGTCCTAGGGCATTACAGGTCTTCCTCAATGGGATTCATTGGAAAATAAATTTGTCTAAAATTCACATAGGAGAAAGCAAAGGTTGGAAAATCCTTATTACCTACATTATGCCCAACATTTAGATGACCAGTTCATTGAGTTAGTTTGCTAATAAATATGCATGGAACAGGTACTGTAAATAAATAGTCTGGTGGCCTTAAAACTGAAAAGGATTCAACAAATTAAATTGTACTTGGAAAACTCTATGGTGCTTTTATCACCCTCAAGTTATGCTTCCCAATTCCAAAATCCCTCTTTTGATACTATTGTTCTCCCAGTGATGCTATAATGGTGAAAAATCCTAGAACACCACAATTACCCCCAAATCAGAGCAATACATAGGGCAATACACAGACATTTGATGGGTATAAATAAGTTAAATCATATTTCTAGGAAGGTCCTACAAGCAAAAAAAAATAGTGTGAAGGATATATTCCAAAAATGTATGAATTCTCCAAGGGAAATTATTTGTAATATGGACAGAGAAGAAAAACATAGAAAAGCAATCAGAGTACTATAAAATGTACACAAAATGCATAGAGCAGGAGTTCTTAAACTTTTTTGTGGCATTGATCACTTTCATAATCTAACAAAGCCTATGAAACCCTTTTTGGAATTTTTTAATGAATAAATTAAAATGTATAGGATTACAAAGAAATGAAATACAATGAAATAGTTATTGAGATTTTTTTTGCAAATCTAGTTTACAGGCTCTAGGTTAAAACCACCGATCTTAAGAAACATTTTAAATACTTTGAGGAAGTTGTCTATGGAAGAATGTGTACAGGAACATTGTATAATGAGAGGTTATAGATGGGTTGTAATACACACCAATAGAAGAATCCCCACATATGTCAGAGTATGAATCTACTGTAGCCATGATACATTTTAAATTTATAGTTATCTTGAGATAGTACAATAGTGTGCAAATTACTTGGAACATCAATCATGTTTATATGATTACATTTTTCATCAACAATGGCCATGTGTCCATCTACAAAAGCTTACTCAAATTATCTTAGTTTGGCTCAAAGGGCTATAAAACCATTCATATACTTTGACCTAACAGCGCCATTATTGGGTCTGTATTCCAAGGAAATCATAAAGGAGGGCAAAGAACACATGTGCAAAAATGTTTGTAGCAGCTCTTTTCATGGTAGCAAAGAATTGGAAAAGGAGTAAATGCCCATCAATTGGGGAATGGTTGAATAAGCTAGGGTACATGAAGGTAATGGCATATTTTCTTCTATAAAAAATGATCAACAAGCTGATTATAGAAATGCCTGGAAAGATTTACATGAACTGATCCTGAGCAACACAAGCAGAACCAGGAATACCTTATACACAATAATAGCAAGAATATGTGATAATCAGCTCTGAAAGCCTTGGTTCTTCTCAGTGGTTCAGTGATCCAAAGCAATCCCAATAGACTTAGGACAGAAAATACCCTCTGCATCCAGAAAAAGACCTAAGGAGACTGAATGTAAATAAACACATACTATGTTCACTTCTTTTTTCTGTTTTCTTTTTTTTTTAATCTCTCTCATGGTTTTTCCCTTTTGCTCTGATTTTCTCTCCCAACATGATTCATAAAGCAATATATATTAAAAATTAATAAACAATACAATAAAAAATTATCTGACTTTGACCAGATAAAATTTGGTTGAGCTAGTTTCCTCACCTTTAGTTAATTCTCTATCAGTGGTTTCTGGATTTCTGCTACACATTTGTTTATATTGTTCTCTTTTATTGAATTTAAAATTAATGACTTTTAATAGTAAACAGAAGACTTGGAAAAGTTGGATTCTTAATGCGCACATTTTAATGATTGATAGAGATATTGAAACATCTGTTAGAGTGGAGAAGTCAAATATTTCAAGGATCATTCATGGCCATAGTGAAACAAGATCAGTTTCACTGAAATGAAAATGAAAATGAAGACAAAAATGAATTTACTGAGAATTGCTACAAAACACACTAAAAATCCTCAGAAAACAAAGGAAGACAAGTAAAGGTCTTAATACTGATCTCATGGTGCAGGTAGTGGGAAGGTCTTTACAGGTCAAAAGTAGACTTAGAATCCAATATGATAAAAATGGGATTTTATAATGAAAAATTAAAGAATATCTGTCAAAGCAAAATCAATAAAAAAGTGAATACAAAAATACATATTAAATATCACATATCTTTAAATATAAAAAAGTGAAGGTTTACTATATGTCAATAAATTAAATTTATTTTACTTTGTCCTATTTCATTTACATATTACAAGAGAAATCACATTGGATTTTGAAGCCTGAAGGCAAGTCCTACTCACAAAGTTTCTTACTAGCCACCTAGACAAAGTCAATCTCTTTAAGTCTGTTTCCTTCTGGGAACAAAAAATTATTATGCTATCTACCCCATGTTTTATAAATATAAAGTAATAAAAATGTGAGTTGTTACTTACTCCTTGTTCTCATCTGCAAAGAATACAAACTCTCTTTCAATCCATTTTAGTGAAATGAAGTTTATAGCTCTGGCTATTCAATAAGTGGACTTTCTCCAAAACACAGACTTAAAAAAAAAATCAAGATCTTTATATGCCATGAAATTGTACACTGAATTTTTATTTTATGAAAAAAATTCTACTTTATGGAATAATAAAGAAATAATATTATATAAGTTTGGAGACTTATGGTGAATTTTTAATGACCCTTAATAGCAGAGCATACTAAGATTAACAAGTATTAAAAGATAACTCACAGGAATCAAAGAAGTTTATGGAATGAACAAATGCTTGAAAAAGCATTCCAGATCACAAAAGAGAACAAAGAAATCCAACTGTAAATTTATATTCCATGTAGAAAGAAAATAGGGCAGGAGGTAATTTCTACCTTACTTCTGAACAGTGCAAATCTTACAAATAGAGGTAGAAGTTATTCAATAATATTTATTGCAAGGCCAAGTTCAGTGTTTTCCATGAGTGGGCAGTCAATAAAATCTTATTTGAAGGAGATATTTATGCAATGATAATCAGAATCTCCTTTAGCATATCAATTTTTGGGGAAAATATTGTCTATACTAAGGTTAAGCCTAGAGAGGTAAAATAATAAAAGAGTCAAGACCAGATGTTGAGAAGTCTCAGAAAGAAATTAAGACACATCCAAAATTTTCATGATCGCTGGTAAAAGCTATGCATAAAAATTCCATGAAGAATCATATCAATTCTAGAGGGGTTTTTTTCAGGAAATATAGAGCCCAAATAAGAAAGAACTGAATTTGGAGTCAGAAAACCAACATTGAATCATGACTGCCACTTGACTATGGGAAAGTTATTTATCTTCTCTGAGCAGACTCCACTTATAAAATGAGGATAACAATATTTATACTATCAGTCATTCAGGGGTATTGTGAAGAAAATGTTCTCTAAATCTAAAACTACTATATAAACATGAATTATTCTTATTGTTGTTCTTAATAACTTCCATGCTTCTCAGTTCCCATCTTATATTATTGCAAGGGAAATCTTTTGTAAACTCTGAAGCACTACATAAATGTAGGTTGTTCATGTTTTTATCACTAAAAATTTCTCTGAGATATTATCTGTAGAAAGTGAATGCTATCTTTTCCTTTCTTAATTTAGAAAATAGTTGCAAGGAAGGTACTTTGTAAACTTTAAAACCCTGGGAAAACAAAATTTATTATTTTAATTATTATTTAACTTTTGTCCCTCTAAGGAACAAGTTACAATCTCAATTTTGAATGGCAAAGGTGGACAAAAATGAAAAATAAGCCTTTTATACCAAAACATAAGGAGTCAACATTATTTTTGAGGATTGCTAAATTAATGGCTTCTAGACTAGATCCTAGCTACATTTTACCTTAGGAGAAGTGGAATGGATAAATGTCACATGTTGATTTAATAGTTTGATTCAACTATTTCAATTCTTAAAGCTCAGATGAGTAGAGAATTGAAAAAACCTAATCATTTCCCCAGTCTCAATTAAAATAGAATCTAATTATAGTGTCCCTTACTCCCTCAAAAAAATCCCAAAGAAATTGGAGCAAACATACCATTGAACAATAGATTAATTTGACATTTGAAAACAAAGAGTCCTAACATAATCTTTGTATTCCCAGTTACTAAAGGCATATTTTAAAACTTTTATTTTACTTTGACTTTTATAAGGTACTTTAATAATGGGAATATCAATTATTCCTATTTATTTCACATAAAGCCACAAGAGGATGAAAGCAGGAAGGCAGAAAAGAAGAAAGGAAGAAAGAAAGGGAGAAATGGAGGAAGGAAGGAAGGAAGGAAGGAAGGAAGGAAGGAAGGAAGGAAGGAAGGAAGGAAGGAAGGAAGGAAGGAAGGAAGGAAGGAAGGAAGGAAGGAAGGAAGGAAGGAAGGAAGGAAGGAAGGAAGGAAGGAAGGAAGGAAGGAAGGAAGGAAGGAAGGAAGGAAGAAAAGAAAAGAAAGTGATGCTACAGCTATAAAATGTTTGAAGATAATTTTTAATTAAGCAAATATAAATCAGAAACATGGTAGAATTTTGTTAAAGAAAGCATAAAGAATAAATAAACCAAAATGATCAGAAATTCATCTAAAACATCATGTATATAAATAATATAAATATTTTCATATATACATGTATATATAAAAACATTAATTTGTAGGCATATAGATATACATACATGTTAGAAGCTATTAAAATCAATATTGGACTAAAAAATAATATTGTGAAGGAAATGAATCATCCAAACTGAATCTGGCACCTTGTCATTCCCAAATTTTTCATTTTAATGTTCGCATACAGAGTATGAAGAAAGCAATAGAAGTGACAGGCCACTCTATTAGACATCTAAAAAGGAAGGAAAAGTAATTCACTACAAGCTTCTTGCCACCAAAATGCTAAAATCATTTCTATATTAAGATCTAATTTTAGTTTTCTAAGGCTTGCTTAGAACCTACTTCCTTTTTTCCCATTTGTGGACCTACTTTGAAAATACACAGCTGGCAAAGCTCCATCTCAAATATCAGCAGTCAACTAAGTACAGTAATTTTGACCTGATCTGTATTTGATGGGGAGGAGAAAATGCAATCTATTAAATTAATAACAGCCCCTACCCCATCCCCGGAAAAAAAAGGTCTAAGAAAATAAGTTGTAAGATAAGTCTGTTCTTGCTCATGATGGGAGGTGAACAGATAGGTGGGTCAAGCAAGAAACATGTTAAAAGCAACTGTGTCGCCAACAGCAATCATCAAAAACAGCTAGAAAGAATAAAAATCACTTCCTTGCTCTGGGCTTATGCTTTTTATACAAATACATCAACACAACCTTCATCTAAGATTCCCTTCTTGAGGGCAGGTTCTCTTTCCAATTTCAATGGGCAAAGTATATAGTAAATCATTGAGAGTAAACAATAGAATCCTTGAAGCAACCCTGGGGAGGACTGAGATTCATGTTAAAAAGCAACAGATTCAGGGGATTTCACAGACTCAATCAAACACATGTGAGACTCTCTGGGGCTAGTTAAATCAGCATTTCTCTTCTACCTAAGCCATTATATAGATATGTGAACACTTTGAGGAAAGAAAGAGAATGAGAAACACAAAGAAACAGATCTGAAGTTTTGAGAATGAATCCAGTATCATCCCTGTTAATTTTCAGTCAATGATTCAGTAAAATGAACAGTTTTAGGAATAAGAGGACCTAGGTCCAAAACCTCCCTCTGTCACTTACTAGCTGGATGTCATTGGGCAAATCTCAATATATCTGAGCCTTAGTTTCTTCATCTGTAAAAAAAAGTGTGTTGAGCTAGATGGCATTTAATATCCTTTCTAATTCTTAAGTCTATGAACTATGATACCTAGAGAGAGACTTCAGCATGTCAAAGATCTACAATGTCATCAGTGGAGGGTTCTAATTTATTATAATATGCAGATTATAACCACTATGCAATCTGATGGAAGATCTTTGAGAGATGATGTGCTATCCTGTTTGTCCTTTTGTATACAAAATAGTATAGATAAATCCAATTTACTTACATGTCATGGCATTACCTTTCTGATGTCATGGTCCTTCTTTGAAAACAAAGGACAAACAAGAAGATTCTGCCCAAAATTGGCAGGACTGGTAAGTGTATGCATTTATCACTAAGGCTAATTGCCAAGTCAAGAAGGTAGGACCTTAGCTTGTGCCCTTCTGTGCCTGTGTACTTTTTAATCATTATCTTATTTGAGTTTCACAGCAGCCCTGGTTTTCCCTATCCCTCCTACCTAGTTCATAAAAACATTCTCATGCTACAAGGTATTAGAATAAGGTTTTAGTGTAGCTAAGGTATCTAAACAGATACATATTACAGAATCAAAAACTAAACTGATATTCTATTGGACCTGTAGGGCAATAGATCATAGTAGGCTGCCAGATAGCTAGGACTAGAAATTTAGCTAGGCAGGAATGAGTCTGACAAGACTATTTACAATCAGACCAGTGACTGAGCTCAAGAAAGACAGGAATGGCCGTTACTATTAAGTCAAGGCAAGTAAAGAAGAAGAAACTAAGCAAGTCAAACAATAGAAAAATCAGGATAAAAGCCTGAAAAGGAGACAGTCAAGAACTTGAATCAAAGGAGTTCATGAAAGAAGTCATGGGCTAGATATAATCTTAGAAAATGTTAGCCTTGTAACTAGCAAGTTACATTGGAAAGATTTAAAGTTTGCAGTAATTCTGCCATAGTAAATGTAGTTATTAAAAATGTGTATGATTTGAGATGATGTCCCAAGGGAGAAAATGAGAAAATCTTTTAACACTGGGGTTGGTATGTATCTTAATCATGTGCTAAGAAAGTTTGTTCTTTCTTTTCTAGCTCCCAGAAATATCCCTCATGTCACTAACAAGGGAAATAATGAAAGTTAAGGTATAGGATCAATCATTGATAAATAATATTAAATTTTGTTTTTAACAGAAAAAAAGATATGATAAGTACCCATCACACTAACTAAGGTCTGAGGGGAGAGGGTGAGAAAGACCTTTTCCTTTCTGTTTTCTTCTCATCTTTCCAGCCACCTGAACAAGAACCCTTAATTACAAAAAACACCATAGTTTTCAGCTCACACAGGTCTTTGTAGCACTTCTCATGGTCAGCAGTTTCCCTTCTAGGATGCTTGGGATTTGAGGAAGGAAACTCCAGTTGTCACTGTCTCCGTTATCCCCAAGTCACAATGCTTCATGATTTATGGAAAGATCCCACACTTGCCTTTTATTCTTATATCCTGAAAAAATCCTGTACTAAAGGGAAAACCCTCCCTTCCAGTCCTGGTATTACATTAGTTTCTTCTCATCCTAAGTAAGAAAGAGCTATAATTCCGAGAGTCTTTGGTCCCTTGTCAGAGTTCAGTCCAAATCTAACCAAAAGTTCTAATGCACCCTCAAAAAGTACAAGCACAGTGACTAAAAAGACAACTAAAGATGTCCATAGCAAGGGCTGAGTCCAGGCTTCCCTGACTTGTGAGAGCCCAATGTTAAATTTTCAGCAGGAGCATTCAGTATAATTGCTACAAAACAGAAATTGATTTATTGTTTTGTTGATTATTTGTACTTAATAATGCAAATTAAAGTTAAAAGCATATATGCATACATTCCTCTCCCACTCTGAGAGCTAAGCATATAGTCATGTTCCTCTGTACTGCTCCATAAATATTGCTTGAGTTAAGCAGAAGTGCAGTGGAAAGTCAAGGATATGAAGTCATCACCAGCCCGGTGTCTATATTATTACTATCCAATAGTAACAAAAATAACAATAATAATGATAAACTACTGGCATTTGTGTAGCACTTTAACTTTGCAAAAACGTTTTAATCATTATCTTATTTGAGTTTCACAGCAGCCCTGGTTTCCCCTATTCCTCCTATTTAGACCATGAATTAGTCCTAGAATGTAAATGAATCTGAATTCTTAAAATTAGGTAAGCCCATCTGACCAACTGGAAGAACAAAAAAGTCCTGGGCAGGTAGGGAAGGGGTTAGTGGAAGGAAGATCCTGACACAAAGGAATTCATCACAAACAGTAATAGTAATGTTCAGAATGTATAGGATATTATAAAGAAAAAATTTCAAAGTAGCCTTTGTTTGTTTGGTTTTTTTTTTATTAAGTATGCTTCTTCCTTAAGAAGTAGACATGACCACTATACAGAGGATCTAATTCCCAGCCTAGAATGAATTTTGAAGGAGGGTGGGAGGAAGGAGATAGAGATGAAAAGGGGTGATGTTCATACTCAATAATAGGTTCCCAATCCATGAAAGGTTGTCATGATTTGTGTTACTCATTGCACCAAGATAATGGTATATTTTAAGACAGGAACTATTTAAAGATTTCAATATCTTAAAACCAGTTTCTTTATTAGATCACAATCCTCATATTTGCCAATATTGTTCTAATTCTCTAGGATCCCCTTTCCTAAGCCTTTATATCTACTGATACAGAAAGAAGGTTAAATAAAGATTCCTGGTTATATCTTATCAAAAATGCCTTTGGTTGTTATCAGGAAACATAAGAGACCCAAAGGTTGGAGACTCAGAAAACCCAAGAACACATTGTGGCCTAAATATAATTTCTTAGAATGAAAGTAATCTCTTTCATCTGGGATCACATTCCTTCTTTCCCTATCTCTTCCTTCATCCCTATAACAGACACACAATGTTGTGACAAGGGCATAAGGGATTTAAATTCAGTGTTCCTAGCACTGAGCTCTGGTCAATAAAGTCTCATTCTTCTAATTCCCTTTACTATTTCATGTGTACTAACAGTAAACTCAATGCTATACAAGACATATAAGAAGTTATGGTCCCTGCCCCAGGGGCTTACAATCCAAGTCAGACAGACAAATCAACTTTGACATAAAATACAATAGGCTAGATGACATAAAAACAAAACCAGTACAAAAGGACAGAAAATATGAGATACTATGAATCGAAATCCATAATAGGAGAAAAAAATGCAATATGTGGAACCATTGTCCACAGGCAAACTACTTCACACAGAGCCTAGTACAAAAGCAGTTCCTGTATTATTGCAGATGTAGAGGAATGTTACCCAGTCATATTTTCATTTAACCCATGCCCACCCTTGAACTATAATGAAACCTGACTATAGTGTAAAAGACAATATATCTCACACTATTGAAAAGTCCTGCCTACAATGAAGTAGTTTTACCTGCATAACTTCTCTGGCACTAGAATTTAAAAGCTCATATTTGAGCATCCTTATTCTATTATCTTGTTCATAATCCTTTTAAAGTTTGACTTCTCCTTCATTAAGAAGTATTAAGGTATTTCCTATACCCCTAAAAGATCAACTCAGATAAAGAAAACTTATATGGAACAAAATATTCAGGACAGCGCTCTGTGACAATAATATTATATGCGTGTGCAAGAGAACAGAGAAACAGAATTAGAATAAGTACTCATCAATTGAAGAATAACATGAAGGATAAAAGGGCAACATATACCCATAATAGAATATTACTGTGCCATAAGAAACAATTAGGAGGAATTCAAAGAAACATGGAAGACTTCCACACAGTGCTGAATAATGAAGAAATCATAACCAAGAAAAATTATGCCCAATCATAGAAAAGCAATGACACTAAAAAACAGTTGAACTCAGACGAATTATAACAATCCTAGTGCCAGAGAACTGAAAAGGAAGCACACTTTGTTCCTGTTAATAGAGAAAAGAACCCTTGATTACTGAATACAATATTATCCACAGAACAATATATCAGGTGGCTTTGCTGCAATATTTTTCTTTGTTACAACAAAGAATTCCAATAAGAGGTCTTAAGAACAAGTAATTGTGCTATATGAATGGAAAACAATAAAACTGTTTTGTAAAAATAAATCAAAGAAAGTTAAGGCTTCTTTTAATTGTCCTTTTATCCATATCCAAATCAATGAATACTTGCATTTGATGAGGGGAATCAGCCATAGATAATGTTGTCTTAAGAGAGCCAATCAGACTTTCTTTCCCTAGGAGAGAAGTAGGCTAGCCAGGCCACATTTAGCCAATCACAGAACCTTAAATTATGACTTGCTTCCTAAAAAGAAGTAAGGTTGGATGATGAAGAATGTCAGGGAACTCTCAAGATGTGGATGATTGCAGCTTTAGCTGTGGTGTGGCCAACCCCAGATCTATAATCATGTGACTGAAAATAGAAAAAGCTTTCTTCCATCAGCTAGGATTTCTTTTCTATGGCATTCATGATCCCAATAAGCTTTATTGTTGAGTTTCTATTTATCAAGAACAAAAGTGAGTCAAATACAGAATTCTGAAGTCAAAGATTCTGACTCTTTAATTAAAAGGGGTCAAAGCCAAGCTGGAAAAGGATGGGATAGAAAAACAATCTCCAGGAGCAAATAAAGATGCAAGTCTTGCTTTGAACCTCAGTCTTTTCCACACTGTAATCAAGTGAATTGTCAGCACGCCATAAGTGTATACCAGAGGAACAAGTGAAAATGAGACTGTGAGGGGTGTGATAACAGTTCTATACTCATAACGCTTTCATCTCATGGTACATGCATCAGATGTATCTGCCAGCAGCGCTGTCTTTCAAACAAGAGTCTATCTGAGAGCTTTGAAAAGGGGTAGGAGGGGGGTGGAATTAGGTATATTTTTGGTATCATGGCGTAATAATTCAATTCACCATTTGTTATTCACAAGAGTAGAACTACATACAATACAATATGGGGAAAGAACAGATGTGTTTTTAAAGGGTCAGTGTTTTTTGTCATGTGCCTGAACAATTCATTCCAATCAACTGGTTTTATCCAGTTCTTTCCCCCACCCCATCTCTACAAGTTAAGAAGGGAAAAAAGAGGTTAAGAGGTTCTCATTTTCTGTTTGTATGTCTCTCTCTCTCTCTCTCTCTCTCTCTCTCTCTCTCTCTCTCTCTCTCTCTCTCTCTCTGTCTCTCTGTCTCTCTCTGTCTCTCTCTGTCTCTCTCTCTCTGTCTCTCTCTCTCTCTCTGTCTCTCTCTCTCTCTGTCTCTCTCTCTCTCTCTCTCTCTCTCTGTCTCTCTCTCTCTGTCTCTCTCTCTCTCTGTCTCTCTCTCTCTCTGTCTCTCTCTCTCTCTCTCTCTCTGTCTCTCTGTCTCTCTCTCTGTCTCTCTCTCTCTCTCTCTCTGTCTCTCTCTGTCTCTCTCTGTCTCTCTCTCTCTGTCTCTCTCTCTCTGTCTCTCTCTCTCTCTCTCTCTCTCTCTCTCTCTCTCTCTCTCTCTCTCTCTCTCTCTCTCTCTCTCTTTCTCTCTCTCTCTCTCCCAAATCAGCAATAAAAATATTAATGCAATTCTTGAAGAAATGACATGAACAAGCTGCTTTGGACTTAAAATTCTGAATTATATAGGGAAAAAAAACAGGTTACTATTGAGCAGTTTCCTGGTTTCTGCTGAGGATAAAATCATTATACATGTTAGTCCATAGCTTTATTTTGCTATTTTACTAAGTTTCTGTATTTATGCACATTTCTCCCCTTTGAGCTTTGCTGCTTGAATGATGCCAGTAAAGAGGGGAAACATGTTTGTCTTTCCTAGCTGTCGCTGGTGACACAGACAAGCAAAATGAGTGTGGGTGGTGCTGTTTGGTTTCCAATTAATTAGGGTTTTCAAGTATTTATGTAAAGAAAAGATGCTGACATTCAAAAGTTGGAATCTATTGCCCTTAGCTAGGTTTTCCTTTAAGGGGAAAAAAAAAGATAAACTTCTATGTAAAGAAAACACAGCATGTATAATACAATGGAAATGATAGAGACAACCTGAAATGAAATGTAAAAAAAAAAAAAATTTAAATCATCCAACTGAAAGTGCCTTATTACTTTATATTATACCTTCTCATTCTGAATAACTACTGTTAAAGAATAGGAATCATTGAGGGTTAATAATAGAAATAACCACAGTCAGAGGCCAAATCAAGAAGAAAAGATATGCACTTTGAAAAAAAAAACCTCTCTCAAGGTACATGCCATGTAGACATCCAGGGCTTGAGCTATGAAAGGAATCCTACAGTGGGGAGCTATTGAGAAAAGCAGTTCTGAACAAATGAAGGGGGGAAAAATATGCACACAACTAGCAAAGACTCTGGTTTTTGCCCAGTAGTATCTAGTGCCACATTGAAAGTATGTCCAGGAAAAAAAAAATATTGTGCATCTGCGACCACCAGACACCTTTTCTGATTGCACAGCTGGCAAGATTCTAGATTTCAGTCTTTAACAAAAATAAATTGCCTAGAGACACTGCCCTAGGCACTATTAAGGGATTTAAAGAAATTAAAAGACCTAGTTCTTGCCTTTGAGGTGCTTTCACAATCCAGCTGGGATGACAGAACACCCACACAAAACAAATGGTAAATACATTTGCAGAGAAACATAGCAACAAGTACAAGCTATGAATAGCATGCACCTAGTACAGAAGTGCTGAAGGGTGCCTTACTGGAGTTTTGAGAGTCACCAAGAAAAAAAAAAAAAAAAAGGAATAGTGAGGTAGAATCAATCCTTCAAAGTTTTATCAGAAGAGTTGTTTTAGGAATTGAGAAATGCAGGAATTGGTAATGACAAGGAGGTTGCCAACTTTTATAGGTGGCTGAAGTGCTTCATGGGAAGGTAGAGATGGCAATATAGCCAACATTAGCAATGACCAAGGGATGAGTTCATGTTCTAAAATGACCTAGTGTGCATTGGAGAATGATCCCTAAAGAATCAGGCATAGAAGTGATTTACATATAGAAATACAAGCTAAATTATTTCCATTTATAAAAGCTTTTATGACCCTATAATATATTATCATACTTTCATACGCAGAAATATTTCCATCAACTAGAGTGTAGCCATCTATGACAAAGAAGTTATATCAAAGAACTCTTGAGACAAGTTTAAACAAGGAAATAATGACCACTTTTCCCTAAAGAAAACTAAAGGTGGTTCAGATTGTCTAGGACCATCTACTCTGAGTTCCATGCTCTATCACAGGGATTCTCAATGGATAAGTACCAAGGCAATTAGCTGAGTGAGTTGGGACTTACACAGAATTTATACCTGATATTCCATTCCCATTACTATGAACAACCCTCCCACAACTTTATAGATGTTATGCTTGAAATTCCAACAAGAAATGCAAGAAATGACCAAGTTGTGTGGAATTTAAGTAAGTCTCCTAATTCTTCTGAGTTTTGGCTGGATTTGGCTGTATTTATTCCTCAAGACAAATAGCAACATTCTTATAGGGTAGGAATAGAATGGAAATAGGGGTGGAAGGAGTCTGAGAACTAATATTCTGTTGCATGATTGCTTTTTTTATCCAACGTCAGAAAAAAGGACATTGATTTGCACCAGAATCAATGGACGTTTGTGTTTATTTAGTCTAATGTTTTGAATTTCTACTTACCCTTGGATAGAAGCAGCATGGTCTGGTAGACAAAGTGTTGGGCCTGGAGTCAGAAAAATCTGGGATTGAAGCCTGACTTTTTAAGCATACTTGCTATGAAAAGAAAATATCCAGGTGGTCAATCACATCAAAAAGATGTCAAGAAACATAAGGACTATCAAATTTAACAATTAAGAGACAATTGGTAATTTGGGAGAGAACAATTTCAGTTATAGGATGAAAATGGTAGCCAGATTGCAAAGAAGTGAGAAGTGAATGAAAGGAAACAAAGTAGAAGCAACAAGTCTTTACAATTCAGTTGTATAGATTGATTTCAGCTGCAAAAAAAAGAAAAACATTAGCTTGAAGGGGTGGTAAGGTCTAGTAAAGGTTGTTTTTTGTAAGGATGTGGATAATTGAACATGTTTACAAGCAGCAGTGAAGGAACAGTAGATAGAAAGAAGCTAAAGATTAGAGGAATGGATTATTAATGGAGCAATCTGCTGGGAAAGACAGAAGAGAATTGGATCAAAAGAACATATAGTTAGGCTAGCCTTGGTGAGGATCTTCTCATTATCGAGTAAAAGAGGAGAAAGTATTTAATAATTTCAAGGGAATTTGATATGAAGAGAATGGGAAAAGAGAGAGTTTACAATAAAGAACCTTGATTTCTGACTAGTGGAATGATATAATAATACATATACATTTAGAGGATTTATCAAATCTAGTATGTAAGATGAACTGAAACCAATGAAAAACTTGTGCCAGTCAGTTCTATTAGGACATTATTGTAATAACCCAAGTGAAAGGTAATAAAGTTCTAAATTGCTATGGTAATAATGAGTGGTAAGGAAAGAAATGGTAAAGGCTACAAAAATCTTTGTAAAAATTGACTCAGATCAATGTTCAGAAATAATGGCTACTGAAACTATTTTTAACCTTGGTGGTGAAGAATGGAAGTAGAAGAGCCTCACATTTAAATAGTTCTACTTATGGTTCAATATTATTGTAGGATATTCTAAAAAGGAAAGTATTTATTAGGCATTTACATACAAGGTACTGTGCTAAGTATTGGAGTTTCAAAAGGTTTCCTCACCACCTGCTCTAAATTTCAAGGTACCTTATGGCTGGCTCTCTATCTCAAAGGACTTCATGGCATCTGTTCCCCATTTATGGTCAATGAAAAAGATACATCTTCTTTGTTGGTCTTTAGGTGATCAGGGATATGTCTGGTGCTGAATACCCCAGCTAAAGAAGCAATTCTGAGGTAGGTTTCCCAGCAATTCTGAGATAGGTTTCCCAACCTTACAGCATTCAACTGAAACTAATCTTAACCTGCTAAAGAAAAAGGCTGACACTAGTTTAGGAAAGACAAAAGATTTGGGAAGTTCAAGAGCACAAGGGCCAAGTCTTAAAGTCCTGGAGAGTCAGTGAGATCATCAGGGACACTCTTAGAGGCCTACTACAGTTACTACAGCTCAAGTGATCTCCCTTGAGCAAGAGGGCAAGATTTCTGTTAATAACCTTTTAGATTTCTCAGAGAAAATTGGTTAGTCTCCCCAAGTCAATAAGCTAATCAATCAGAGAAAATTTATTAAGTGCTTACTCTGTTCCTGGTAAGGTATGGGAGGAGTAGCTGAATTCAGATTTCTAGGTTTAGAGAGGATAGCTGAATTCAGATCTAGAAGGTCAAAGTGACCATATAACACTGTACACAAGAGCAAGAGGAGTTAATGGTTAGCCATAGTCTGTTGCTATATCTTTAGCCTAAGTTTATCCTGGGAAGGGCATTTTGTTCCTGTGGAGTTGAAATCAAGCAGGACAGCAAATGCAAAGTGAATTTTCAGGAGAAATCCACCATCATTTCTATCTGTGGGACTTAAATATAGTTTTGTTTATACACAGTAGACAAAATACTTTTCTTGTTGAATTGGTTTAAAGTCAATCCTCCTCAAGAGTAATAATGGCCCAACTATCTGAAAAACTAATAAGGAGAGCCTCCAAAAATCTCTAAGACTTCAGATGAGACAAGAGATATTGGCTTAGAGAAATTGGAGAGCATGGGCTGATCTAAAGTTTGAGAATACCAGAGATATGGAACTAGGAGGTCTCAGTACCTCATTAAAGCCCAGGAATTCTAGTATGTACTGGTTGTTGCCCTTGGTGATAGAAAACCAAAATGATACCCCTATGTCATGGTCAATATACAGTGTGTCCCACTATGGCTGATCAAATATGCACTGGTAAGACTTACCCCAGATCAGACACAAATATTCTATGTAAACATTGGGAATTGATATGTCTCTAAAATAATATTAACAGGGGATCAAAAAGAATATGGCCCTGAAAATATTATTAGTTTTCAGTTGAGCTGTCACAGAATAAACCTGTGGAAGCCTTAATCCCAACCACATCTTCATGTATGGAACTAGATAAGAGTTTCAGGATCCCATTAAATCTATTTAGTATGTTTACTCCACCCTCACTCCATGTGGAATAAGCATCACTGGGTCCTAGGATGAATGACCTGAGGCTGTTCTGGTAATGTGAAAAACAGAGATTCAAGCAATCCTAAGGGTCCACAGAGCCATAGATTTAGTCCTGGAAAAGATGTCATCAAAACCCATGTCCTCAAATTGAGGCCCTGAAAATAGAAGTGACTTTCCAAAGCCACAAGAAATAGGCAGCAAAGCTGAAATGCCAACCTAGATCCTTTGACTCTAAAAACTAATATTTTTTCTTCTGCTGCACTGCCTAAGACAGGTGGGTGATTGCTATTAACGGTGGCACTGCTAAAATTTATTAAGAGGTGTACCTGTAGGCTTCAGTTTTCTCATTTGCAAAATGAAATGAAATGATCTCCAAGCTCCCTTTAGGTCTAAATCTGTAATACTATGATTAGCTGGTGAGACTTTGAGGTTATATCAGGTGATTTCTGGCACATGCAGACAAGCCTGAAGAAACAGCACCATGTTTGCAGTCATGACAAGGGGTGAGTTGGTATTTCAACAAAAAGCTCTTGGGTCTGGCTTATAGGGTGAAGACCATATGTTCCCTAATCTTTGACCCCTCCATTTTTTACAAGGGAATCTGTTAATAGGGTTTAAGTCCCATAGATGGAAATAATGGTAGAGTCCTCCTGAAAATTCACTTTGCATTTGCTGTCCTGCTTGATTTCAACTCCACAGGAACAAAATGTCCTTCCTAGGATAAACATATCACTTATAAACTCACCACCATGCTTCTAACTCAAGCTCTGACTGACTTTATTTCCCTCATTCTCCTTTCCCTCTGATAGCAGGGCTGGAGCATAGAGTATCAAACACTTCCCAATTCCTGCCTTTATGCATGGCAGAAATTGGACTCTGGATTATTCTAGTTTTCATTTGCTGCTCAGCCTAGCTTCAGTTCCACAGAATAAGATCCCACTGAATCAGGTACTGTGTCCTGCACTCTCACTCTGTCACTTTCCTGCCTCCTTTTGTATGTTGTTTTCAACTTTAGATGATAAGGCCTTTGAGGGCAGGGACTGCATTTTTTATTATATCATATATAATATGCATACATTATATATAAGATAATATTATATATATATATATATATATTATATTTTATCCCCAATGCTTATTACAGTGCCTGGTACATAATAGATACTTAAATGTTTATTGGTTTGGATTGAAAATGAACTATCTTTTCATACTGCAAAGCAGCCCACCTACACAGTATATCCCTCTGGATACTAAATGACTAGTAGGCCAAATAGGACAATGAAGGATCCCTGGTCAGGGCTCTTGCTTTGAAAGACTCACGGGGCTGCATGATAGCTCCAACTGGAAATGGTCAGAAGAACTCAGATGAGATATATCAACTTCAGCAGGACAGGTGAACAGGGCAGGTCTTAGTTTCAGGCAAAGCCAAGAAGGCCAGAGAGTAAAATGGCTTTAGTGGGCTCCAGCAGGGAACAAATCATTCATGTCCTATCAGACAGGCAGTGCACAATGGCAAAGGGACCAGCAGCAGAAATAATATTCAATATTGAGGGAGGTTTGGCAGCTGACCCAGGCAGAGTCCCTGACAACAAACATGCTGGCAGAAAACAACTAAACAACTTGGACTTAGAGCAGCAAGTTGGAAATTTTGTGGAGAAACAGATCAATGTGTATGTGCTGCATGTGACATTGGGGAAATGGGTTCAAATCTGGCTTCTAAACCACTTTAGGCAAGTCATTTAACTGCTCTTTACTTCAGTTTGCTTATATGTCAAAGGGGATAATAATATCTGTAGCACCTATCACACAGGGTTATATTGAGAGTCACCTGAATGGATTGCATTAAGTATTTGAATGCCATCATCATTATCATTACTATCAAAGAGGACTGTTAATGGGGAGGTCTGAAAATTTCTGGAGATGGAAGGAAAGAAGAGAATAATTAAGGACAAAATGTAGCTAGTAAGAGAATGAAGATAATTCTAAGGTACTAACTCTGGAAGGAGATGGGACTGGATGAGATCCAGAAAAGAGATGGAAAGATTCACTTAAAGAAGAGGGAAACCTTTTTCTCTAAGACTAGTGGGAATGATAAGAGGATAGATATAAGACAAAGAAGAAGATGGCAGTGGCAAGGGAATGAATGTCTGCTTCTTCTGGATGGTCTCAAAACTCCTAGGACATCCTGCTGACTTCTAGCCTCCTTACAAGTATCTTCCTGTTCTTCTCTTGGTCATAGATGTTGTGACCATCTCAAATGAAAAAAAAAAATGGAAGCAAAAAAATTTGGAAAGTCCTTAAATCACTATCTATATAAATGTCAAATATTAAATATTATTTAACAGATCTCCAATCTGGTGATGACAGCTTTCTCTGTGCTTTCTACTATACTCCTAATGAGCTCAAGCAATGTTTAGAGAGACATAAGGGGTGTCTAGTAAATATTTAACAACCAGACTCTCAGGGTGGGGGAATGTATACACACATGCTTCAAGTTCAATCCGTTATTATTAAGATTTTCTTAATTATAAATAATAATCCAAACCACAAATCAAGCTCTGATTTGTAGCTTGCTCACACTGAAAATTTAGCAGTGGTTTCTCTCATATCAGTTAAGGCCAGTTTCACAGATAGTTAGTTGCTAGTTGGGTGCTACTTGTGTCTGAAATGCACAGGTCTAAGGTTTCCAGATGTCTTTGCCACTATTTCTTATTTCCAAATCCAGCTGCAAACACAAGCATGTGAATATGCCTACAGTTTTATTCAAGCATGAATCACTTCAGCTTCCTATCAACAAAGAAAAAAAATCTGCCAAAGCTTCAAGTTGTAAACAGGAAAAAAAAATTAAAAAAATATATATATATATATATATATATATATATATATATATATATATATATATATTTTTTTTTTAAAGGAGAAAAAATGACAGTCAACTGGTAGAGCTAAAGTCAGTTCCTTTCTAGTTCTTTGGGAAGACCCAATTAAGGAAGACTCTAGGGAAAAGATTTGGTCTATGATTGTTCATTCAAAACAATATAGGATATTACTTAACAAGAGGAAGAGAAAGGGAAAAATATTTCCAGCACTTTGGGAACAAATTTCAGAATAAAGCTTTGAAAGGACACAAAAGTAACAGTATCGATGGAGAAAGGAAGTGAATATGACACAAATTTTTTATAGCCTTAGCTTGTCTTTTGGCTTTTTTAGACATGATACATTTGGAGTAGTTCAACTGTTTCTACCTCCTGGCTTTCTTTCAACATGAGAGCTTTAGCATTCAGTCATAAAATACTGCACCCTAGCTGCTCTTATTTTTAAACTGATTCTGAGGGATTGATATTACTATAGTTTTATGTATTAGGTAGAAGCTTGAAAAAAAGTCATAATTCAATTCAGTGTCTTTGCTCAGTAACATATTAAATAAATATAATTTACAACAAACATCTGCTTTCTAATATCAGTGTGACAGAAGGGAAAGAAAATTGATGGTGCAAGAGGGGAGTCACATACACACATGCACATGTGTAATTAAGCCTTTAAAGTATAGCTCAGTGACTTCTTCATGCCAGGGCAGGAATGAAAAATGCCCAAGTCAATGTCAGGTCCAATAAATGTGCCAGCCTAAATGAAATGGCCCTTTCTGGTGCTGATACCTGCTGAGGTATTTCAGCTTCTGGAGGGCATTTTTAAGTGGCACAACTAATGGCTGTGTGGTGCCAAGAACTAGTCCGTTTATTTTTTTAATCAAATGTTTGAGTTGACAAAAAAATAGAGAGAGACTTCAGCTGCTTGTGTTGATGTCATGCACAATCATCTTGGCTATGATTTCTTACCTAGTAATTTGATTTCAAATCAATAACAATCATATACATATATATATGCACAAAAATATAATATCTGTTTTCATTTACTTATATGCTTAATACTAATAATACTGATATAGCATTTTAATGTTTGCAAAATACTTCCCTCATGTCTTCCTCAAAACAGTCCAGCAAGGTAACAGTCACTAAGATAAATAAAAATTAGTCAGGCAATAAAATCATTCAAACTGCTTTTACATATTAAAAATTACCAATAGATACAACAATAAAATTTTTAAATATCCATTAGCCTGGCATCCATATGATAGCACAAACTGGTTTAGAAAAATCATGCTAATGAGACAAAGGTCTTGGATTCAATCTTAGGAAAAATAACTTCATTCTGCTTTATCCCATAGCCATAGAGATAACCATTGAATCTACCAGCTGGCTACCTTGCAAATGTAAAAAGTTTGGAACAAGAGAGATTGGATAGATAGAATTACTTAAATCTATCATGGTGTCTGGAGAAAACATGTAATAACCCACTTTAGTCTGATATTCAATATGTAGCACCATCTTCCTGTAAGGAGAGAATCACTATTTTTAGTTTGGACCAAATAAAACCTTCCTTGAAAGACTAACTTCTTTAAGGAGGTTCAACCAGAAACTTTAAGCAAGCTAATGAGGAATGCAAAATTGGCATGTTGTATTGGTGAAATACTAGAAAATGTTTTGAATGCTGCAGAAATGTCAGGGGATAGGAATAAAGACAGAAATAGAGATGTAGGATATGTGAGACAGAGGAGACAGACAGAAACAAGAGAAAACATTTATTAAAAACTTACTTTGCTTTTCTGTTGATGTTTGCTTGCATTTTGTTTTCTTTCTCAGTTTTTTTTTCCTTCTTGATCCAATTTTTCTTGTGCAGCAAAATAACTGTATATATGCATACCTATAAAGGATTTAACATATATTTTAACATATTTAACATGTATTAGACTACCTGCCATATAGGGGAGGGGGTGGGGGGAGGAAGGAAAAATTTGGAACAGAAAGTTTTGCAAGAGTCAATGTTGAAAAATTACCCATGTATATATTTTATAAATAAAAAGCTTTAATGAATTTTTTAAAATTACTTTGTGTCTGCACTTTGATATTTTGATCCTATAACCATAAAGAAAGAAATCTTAAAGATAAAGTAGTCATAGGATCATTAGGAATCTTAGAGAGAATTTAGTTCCACCTCATTTTACAGATGAGGAAACTGAGACCAAGAATGCTAAGTAACTTGCTCCTGTTCATCTAGGGAATAAGAGTGAGATGAGAAGACCAAAGTCCAGACATATTTAACTACTTTTCCAAATTTCACAAAGATAGTTAACAGAAAAGCCAAGAATTAAACCAAAGTTCTGCGCCTCCCAAGTTAATACTACCTCTACTGTGCCATGCCATCTCTCACAGTCATTCTAGTCAGTCATTTTTCATGCAGCAGCCATGATATATTTACCCTAACATATTATTTGCCTTGTTTTTTTATGAGGAAAAAGATAAATGACAATTAAACATACTAAGATCAGAGATATTGTTTTTAAAAAAAGGATATGCTTTAATGTTAATACAAATTCAGGCCCATCTTTCATACCTACTACGTCTCTACAAATTATGATGTCATCAATACGTTCCTTATTACAATGGGAGCCTTGAGAGCAGAACCTCTTACTTTTCTGTTTTTAACCCCAGAACTTAGGATGGTGCTGTACACATAGTAAAAACTTAACAAACATGTGTTTGTATGCTTTTAATTCATCCAAATCATTCTAAAACACAGTCAAGTCCTGAAAGAGTAAATTACATTTAGTATACTGTTTACTGAGAAAGGAAAGTATGATAAACTCTGGATATACATTTCAACCTGGAGAATGGATATCTTAGGATATGTCTGTGAAAGGATCCTAGAACTAATGAATCTTTATAATAAACAGACTTGTTCTCATTCTATTAAATCCTTGAAAATTAACATTTTGTGCCTATGGCTGTCCTAACTGCCCCCTCCTTAGATACCGTA
Source organism: Sminthopsis crassicaudata (assembly GCF_048593235.1). Lineage (NCBI taxonomy): Eukaryota > Metazoa > Chordata > Mammalia > Dasyuromorphia > Dasyuridae > Sminthopsis > Sminthopsis crassicaudata. Next base: position 98,438,497 of record NC_133619.1, read on the forward strand.
TAGTGGCAGAACACTAAATTGGAGTCCTCTGTGTGAGCTTCTCCATAAGTTCTTCATTTATGTAGAAGTTCATTTCCCCATATGATTATTTCCACAAATTGCTAGTATCCTGATTCTTCATAAGACAATGGCCATTTTCTTTATGCAAAATACTAGATGATAGTTTTTGTATTTTTTTAATACAAAAGCAAATCCTGCCATTTGTGGTAATTGAAAGATCCTAGACTATTCTAGGCAACAAATATTTAGGGTATGTCTGTTAGCATCTTTTCCACAAGTGGAGGATACAATTTACTCCGAAGTAATGTTACCCAGAAATTAAGGATGCTTACTAATCTCTTAGCAATTGAGAAACCAATATACTGTGCTTTTTACTTGTATACCTTTTGACAAACTCATTATTAGTAAGATAAGCATTTGAATTCACTTTTATCGTAATTATTTAGGTCTCTATAAACCACTTGAACTAATCTTGTACATAGCCAAAAGCATTCTAGATAATACATTATCTTTGACCTAAAATGATATATCAATTAATCAGGATATGTGATAATGTGCAAAGAAAATAAAAATATCATATTGGAGCTCTATGAAAGAACGAGCAAGACCATATATATGTTGGTTGCTGGGATCATAGCCACCCCCATTCCCTGCCATTAGGACTGGAAGAATTGAGTCAGGAAAAACCTTGGAACTCCAATCACCTTTATATACCATTGTGTCATAAACTCTAGGTGCATTATCTGGATCCTTACTAGGATAATTCCCTCTCCATTTGAGTATTGCTTCTCACCTCACTGTCTCTTGCCCTCAACCTTCTTATCTTGACCCCTATCCTGTCAGGATTAAGTTATGATTCTTTCCTGGAATTAGGGCTTGTCAGCCCATCTAGTGTCCTCAGCCGCCTTATCTGCCTTTGTTTCCCCTATGAGATTGTATACTCAGGTTATGTATTCTGTTTGCAAACCCTATATAAGTTCCCTGCCTCAGTTTATTTGTGCTGAATGCTTTGGACATGAGTCCCATTTGGTCGGCTAGCCCAAACTCTCCATATTAAAGATTAAAAACAAATCTCTGTCTGCTTCAGTTTCTTGGGTATTACACACATTCTTTATGAATAAACCAAGACTTTCAATTCAAGTTTGAAAGTTTCTTCCTTTTAAAAAATAATATATAAAGATTTTCTAATTTGAGTTTTTTCCCCTTGTGTTAATGAGAAATGACTTCATTCTGAAACTAAAATTTTATGACTCTGTAATGCGGATTAAACTATCCTAATATTTTTGGGAAAATATTAAAATGGCAGAGTTATTAACACTAGAAAATAGGCTATTGCAATTACACAGTAACTTTTTCCAGAATGTTTTTTTTAATATTTATATATTAACATCATAATGGCTCAATACAATTTACACAATATGGAGCCATTACTGTGAAAAAGATCCATTAAAAGAATATCTCCAACCTACAGACAGACTCAATACTCCATAATGGCTCAATGCAAAAATTACATGATAGGTAAAGAGCTATGTCATGGTCTACCAAGTCACATAGGCAACACATTTCATAAAAGAACCAAATAAATATTTACAAAACCAAGAAAACCTCCATAGAGCAAATTGCATTCAGAAAATTATTAACATATGAATTATAAAAGATTTTCCCCTCCTTTTTCTGTGGGTTTACCTTTTAATAAGAACAAAACTCCTTCCACAGAAGACATTCTAATGAATTTAGGCAACTTGTTTTAATCAACAAAAGAAAAAAAAAATCAGAGTTCAGAAACTGCATCTTTAGCTCATATTCTATCTGGGTGTAGCCACTGATACAGGCCTTGTGAGATAAGAACAATACTAGCTTTTCTAATGCTGGGATATTATATGTCCCACAATAACTAGCTTGCAGAGCTTCAAGGAGCAGAAAGGATTTCAACCTTAATAACCCCTGTGGCATTTTTCAATTTTCCAGACTGCCAGTCAAATGAATGCATGTCAGGGAAGGAGGGGTCCACAAGAGAGAGAAAGAGATTAGCCTTAGAAATCCAGAAAACAAACCTCACTGGCTCAAATTTAGCCACTGGGTAGGAATCTAACATGTTTTAGGGACAGTCAGGAAGCAAAAAGCAAAAATGTTAGAATTATTGTGTGTGTCTGACAGAGCCAGAAAAGAGAAACTAAGAACCTCAGCATTATAAGGCTATGAAAATGTTGGGCTGATCATCACTCTCAAGGTCTTTTACCTTTAAGGCAAGCCTTGAAAGCACACAGAGCAGTTCCCAGCTGCTAAGGAAACAAATAAACCTGGGCAACTCCTCTCAGGGGAAGGTGTCAATAGCTTAGCCAAAAACAGAAACAAAATGAAAGCATGTTGTCTTCTCCCATTGGAAAAATTGAGGAGAAAATGTAGAACTACCAGAACAGGACTGACATTTTGAAGGAAAGGTAGAATCAGGCTTGACAATTAATTTAATATCGAGGATTGTTTGTTATTGTTTGTTCTTCTCAAAGAGGACCATGACTTCAGGGAAATGATGCTGTGCCATGAATAAACTAGATTTAAGTGAGGGAAGGCTGTGCAAGATGACCTGTTTCACTTTCCCCTCCAAGGCCATCTGGGTCCAGTGGCAAGGTATAGATCAGGATGACTGGAGATGGTCCTGAATGTAATGGGAAATTATGGACAGTTTAAGCTAAGGTCTTCAACAGGTTTCAGTTTGACTGAGGCACCCATTCAGGGATTAAGGATAGTAGCAATTAAGGGGAAAAAGTCTCCTCTTTCTCCTAGTCCAAAAAATCTAAATAAAAAAATAAATGAATCTGGGAGGGGAAGACCCTCAATATTTCTGGCCAAAGTAGAAATGATTGCTATTTACCGTGCAATCTGAGTCAATCAGGACCCAAACTATGACCAAATGGGATTTGGTCTAAGATTTATTGGTGGCCAATAAGATTCAGATTGGTTTTGGTTTAAAGCATGGTCAATTGCGTCCAAGAATCTCCTCTTGCACTAGTCCAAAAAAAAACACTTAAATATCTAAATATAGAATATAAAAGCCAAGGACACTGCCTGCAGACAATCACCCACTATAGTACAGAACAGACCACTCTTTATGTGTTGTTGACTGACTGAAAATTCTTGACTGAATAGATGTTCCTATCCTTATGATCATCATTCACTAGTGTACTTTATATAATATTTTTAGGGCTTGTAAAGTGTTTGTACCTATGTCTTCTCACTTGATCTTTATAACAACCCTGTACAGTAGGTGCTGTTATTATTCCCCATTTACAAATAAGGAAACAATGAGTGAGGTAAAGGGACTTGCCCAGAGTTACTTTTAAGTAACTATTTAATACTACTTAAGCAATTACCTAAATACTACAACTATTAAGTATTTTAAGTAGACTTACTAGGACTCCAGGCCATACATTCTATTCACCAGTTCAACAATGAGTTTCGGATTTTAGATTTCATTCAATACATGCTTACCTGGTATGATGGCAGGCAACTATGGATCATTACAGAAAGCATATAAAACAGGTGTTTTATATACAAATATTTTAAAGAAGCTTGAGTTTGGAAAGATGAGATGAATACACATGAAATGACAAATGATATAAGATAATATATAGGTAAGAGCCAGGGATTCTATGTTATCAAGTATAAGTGCTCTAGGTGTTCCAAGAAATTGAAGATCAAAGAATACTTTGGGAAGGCTTCAAGAAGGAGGTGGCATTTGTCCCTGGCCTTAAAAGATGGAAGGCTTGACAGACTTTAGGAAGAACATATCACAAGTAAAATAACATCTAAAATGAGACTCCAAATAGCCACAAACTGCCAGAATTTCCCAGCCAAATCTTGAACTAAAATGATTTAATAGAAATTCAGAAATTTCAAATCCATTTCTAATCCTAAAGAACATCACTAATATTTCTCATGTGTGATTTAATCATGTGATTAAAACAGCATCACTTATCTTTGATAAGAGAAGCATAGAAGGTTTTTTTAATCACATGTCTTCCCAAACTTAGTGCTTTTTCTACTCTATTTTAGCTGTAAAACATAAATGCACTTTAAGTCCCTGACCCCAATCAAGAGTAAAAGGAAAGTTGATGGGAGGACGATAGGAGGAATACCTATATATTTTAAGACTTATTCTTCTATTATTATTATTCTTGGACTGCTGAATTTTGGAAGTCATTTCACATATAGGTCATTTAATAATGTGTCTTTTTTTCCTAGAATTTATCACTGACAAGCTACGGTAATAGCTTTTCCTCCTATACATGCCATAGGATACAGTCTAACTTTATCTGGAGTCTGGCATAAAGGTATAAATCATTAAACCCCTGCTTGCCTGATCAAGAGCCTATCTTTCAGAAATATCAGGTATCCAGGGGCTTTAGTTCACAGAAGTTCTATTTTCTAGCTCTCCATCAGTGTTGCAGACACCTCTCCCCAAGGATTCATCAGCCTCCAAACAAAGAGGAAGGCAGGTCAATGACACCAAAATCTGCAGCTTCAGCAGCTTCGAAAGTTCTTGGCTTTAAAAAAGTGAAAAAAAAAACCTTACACATTCTCAAAGGAACTTCAATAAATGTTTTCTGAATGCATAGGGGAAAAAATCTAAGAGTGAAATTTTTCAGAGCTTTGTAATAAATATAATTCACAGAGTTATACCTAACTGCCATGATCCCTAAGGTCCAAAATAAGGAAATGCATATGTGTTTTTTAAGATCATGGAACCAAAGATCTAGAACTAGAAAGGCCATCTAGTCCTACTCTCTCATTTTAAAGATGAAGAAACTGAGATCTCAAAGACAGTTTCAGTGGTCAGATTTGGACCCAAATTCTCTGACTTTGGAGCAAGTGCTCTTCTCCACTTTACCATAATGCATGTCTTTTATTTTTATTTTTGTGTTTTTTAATTATTTTACACCCAAGCTTTCGCTCTCAAGGAACTTATGCTCTATTCCTTTACACATCATTCCCAGTGAAGAGAGTTGGAGTCAGAGGACCTAGATTCAAATCTATATGAATTTCTTACCAATCTGTGGGACTCTGTGGACCTTAATTCCTTTATCTATAAAATGAGAGTATTGAATATTATGACCTCACAAATCTTTGATAATTTTAAACCTATGGGCTCATGCTCATGGACTAGCCCTTCAGTACCACAAAGTTATATAAAAATATAGAACACAAAATTAAATTCACAAAAGCAACACAATTCAATGTAGTTGTGTTATTGCCACTTAGTTCCTTAATAGGAATATCAACATTTAGATTTCTACAAAGAAATCTTAATTAAAATGTGTAATGCTAAACTCCAATAATTCTACACATATCTTAGTGAGTAGGGAAAAGAGTAGCTACCATTGACTTGTATGGATTAGGTTAAATTGCTTTTGTAATCCCTTCTAGCTCTTAGATTTTATTATTTTGTAATGGAGCCCTCAGCGATTCGAAAGGCATAAAAAATCAACAGTTTGCTATAACACTTAGCTACAAGGATTGGTTAAGAAAGTTACTGAAAAGAAGGCAAAGGCCTAAGGACATGGCTTGATGCAAATATGGAGAGCAAGTGAAATTTTGAAGTGACCTAGAGAAAATGTGCTGTTTTGTGTATCAGTCAGTACCAAATAATATCTATGTATGCATCAAGAGTACCTTGGAAGAAACAAAAGAAGAAAGGTAGAAAAGGGAAGGAAGGAAGGAAGGAAGGAAGGAAGGAAGGAAGGAAGGAAGGAAGGAAGGAAGGAAGGAAGGAAGGAAGGAAGGAAGGAAGGAAGGAAGGAAGGAAGGAAGGAAGGAAGGAAGGAAGGAAGGAAGGAAAGATGAAAAAGAGAGACAGAGACAGAAACAAAGAAAGAAAGAAAGAAAAGGAAGGAGAGAAGAAAGGACAGAAGGAGGGAAGAAAAAAGAAAAGGATGAATAATTTGGTTTTCAATGTTAATCCTCACCCCTTATTTAATTATGGCTCCAGGGAAGCCACTTCTTTGAAACTTCTAAAAATGAAAAATAGCTTATTCTTCTACTTGGCATATTAGGACTAATGAAGATGGTCTGAGGGAGCTCAAGAATAAACCCAACCAACATATTCAAAAGTTTTCTTTCTCTCTCTCTTTCTCATATCTCTGTCCCCTATCACATTATTAAATGTATTTGGAAATTTCCAGAATAGTCTACTTGTGTCCAACCATTGGAATAAAATATATTAGCCTAGGGTATTTATGTTATACCTTAGATTTAAATTATATTCTTTCAATCCAAATTACAGAATTATATTACTTTATATGATATGGTATGGTATCATATTCTATCACATGATGATTGGATAGGATAGGACGAGGTAGAATAGAATGAGAAAGCATAATATTTCCTTTGTACAGACAAAAAGTTGAGGCTCTGTAATATAATGTGTTTAAATCACATGACATCCTTTGTAACAGGACTGGGATTTGAACTCAATGTTTTTAGACTCCAAAACTAATTAGCACTTTTTCCCTTATATTATAATTTCAAGTGTGTAGGTTAGAATATTATTAAATATTGTGAGAATATATTTCTGTAAATACTATGGAAGTCGGCAATTATCCCTGAGTCCAATTGGACCTAACTTAGCCAAAGGGACCCCTCAGTTTCAAATTAAGCAGCACAGAGACAGAGACAGAGATTCCACTTCTGCATGCTGTTGGGGAAGAAAAAGTTGTTCTTTTTAAAGTGTCATATCTATTATAAATCTAGAATGTAAGGTCCTTGAGGGCAGAGACTTTTGTGTTTTTATCCCCAGCATGTAGCACAAAGTGCTTGATACATAGTAGATACTTAATACAAGCTTGCAATTTATTAATAGATTGGTTAAACAAAGCTATTAACCTAAAGGACCTTCCTCAATAATCACATAATTCATTTTCAGAGACCCGTTTTCTGATTTGTGCTAAACTACTGAAAGAATGAGCTTTTTCCTTTGTTCCAGATAACTAGAAAATAATTAGGTGTCAAAAAGTTATAGCCACCTTTCACTATCACACATTCCTACCCAATCCTATATATACAACATAACAAGCAAATAAACATTAATATCAAAAGACATTTTGCATCCATGATATTCTATAAGGGAACAGGCTCTTTTAAATTCCCATTATTACCCAAGTTTGTGCTTATCAAAATCCTCTATGTTAAAATTTCTAATGTACTCCAAACAGTACCTTAGAACAACTCCAACTCTAAAATGATTCTATGCAATTTCCTTCCTAAAATACTATGGCCAAAGATGAATAAAGTATCATTTAAATAGTGGTTTGACGTTTTCAAGTGACTTCCTTCTATTAATTATTTTCTATTTATCCTTTACATAGCTTGTTTTGTGTATATGTGTTTGCATATTGTCTGCCCCATTAGATTGTAAGTTCAGTGTTTATTGGTTGAATTGTTTGACATATAGCTTAAAAGATACAGGAGATGTACAAATTTAGAGACATCTCCATTGCAAATGTTCATACAGACTGTGCCCAACCTATGGTAGAGCCTTCCAAGCTTATATTATCCTAATGAGCCACAGTTGAATAAATTGTACATTGACCCTGATTATGATGATGCCATTCTGGTCCTATTCAAGTAAAGAAAAATATCTCACTTGTTCCTCACAATAACCAATTAGTTAGGTGCTATTTTCATTCCCATTATTCAGAGTAGAAAACTAAGTCTGAGAGGATAAGTGACTTGCCCAGAGTCACATAGTTAGTGAAGGTCTACTATGGGATTGGAATTCAGGTCTTCCTATCTCCAAGCCTAACACTCTGACTATTGAGCTATCTAGGTATCAGATATAATCTGACTTGGAAAGACTATATAGCAAAATGATTAATGACCTAGTCCTAAATATTATATTTAAGGTAATATATATATATATATATATATGTATGCATGTATAAATATTGACTGTTGACTAATAATAATACATCCCCAAATCTCTTTCAAATGTAACAATGAGAATAATAATAACAGGAAAAATTAGAATTTATATGGTCAATAGGCAAATATTTATTTACACCTATTATATCTCTGGCACTGGAAATAAAAATAAGGAAAAAAAAGATAGTCCCTGGCTTCAAGAAGTTTTTACAATCTAATGGTGAAAGACCATTCACAAAAGCAAAAATGGAAAAAGGGGTACCTGAGAGTGCCAAGGCTTAATCTTCATAGAGTCAAACCAAGAAGAGCACCTGATGGAAAATTAAAACTTCTGAGCTCTAGGGAAGCTAAGTAGTGCAATAGATAAAGCACTAGCTCTGAAGTCAGGAGGACCTGAGTTCAAATCAGGTCTCAGACATTTAACACATTATAGCTGTGTGACCCTGGACAAGTCACTTAACCCCAATTGCCTCAGCAAAAAAAATTTTAAAAATAAAGCTTCTGAGTCCTCAATAAAGAGACGCTTTGAGATTAGATTTGGGTTCTTTTGTTTTGTTTGTTTGTTTTTGTTCTGCCTACTGGGTTTCGAATTAGAGGAAAAAGAAAACTGGGGATACTAAATATGTTTAGGGGTACCAAAACAAATACAAACTCCATGATGATAAGATTTCTAGAGATGAGTTTATCCTGGAGGAATCTATACACTTTACTATAGCACTTTAAAATTTGTAAATTGTTTTTACAAGTATCTCGTTTTTTGGGTTTTTTTTTTCTCACAATACTCCTGGGAGTTAAGTGCTATTATGCCCACTTTTCAACAGAGGAAACTGAGGCAGAAAGAGTGACTTGTTCAGGGTAAGACAGCTAGTAAGTGCCTGAAGTGATGGTTGAATTCAGTACTTCTTTATTCAAGAGTTGATGCCAACCAATCATGATTATTCTATTTCTTAAATATTTAAATTGATTTTTGAACTGTTTTAAAATTTTAATTTATCCCAATTAAATTATATTTTATTACTTTTTTGGTCCAATATTCTAGACCATCAAGATCATTTAGAACCCTGGCATTGTTACCTCCCCAGTTTTGTGCCATTTGTAAATTTAAAAAAAATTCCACTGCCTTTATACACATCACTAATAACAATGTTAGATAATACAAAGATAAACATAGATACCTGGAATAATTCCACTGTAGTCTTATTTTCCATTTGACATCAGTTCATTAATGATGATATTTTGAGTCTTTCCTTCAACTAGTTACAAATCTACCTTTTTATAATCATCTGATCCATATCTCTTTGTCTTTTTCATAACAATAGTGTCACATATATTACACTTTTACCACAGAGACTTTGCTAAAATCAATCAAGAATAGATTAAGCACTTACTATGCATGAGATACTTTGCTATGTGCTGCTAATAGGACACTAGTGCAGCAGTTCCTGCTTTTAAGAAATTACATCCACAAAATCCCATGTGCAACTCTGTCTACAATAAAGAGAGAGAGAGAGAGAGAGAGAGAGACAGAGAGAGAGAGAGAGAGAGAGAGAGAGGAGAGAGAGAGACAGAGAGAGAGACAGAGAGAGAGAGAGAGAGAGAGAGGAGAGAGAGGAGAGAGAGAGGAGGAGAGAGAGAGAGAGAGAGAGAGAGAGAGAGAGAGAGAGAGAGAGAGAGAGAGAGAGAGAGAGGAGAGAGAGAGAGAGAGAGAGAGAGAGAGAGAGAGAGAGAAGAGAGAGAAGAGGAGAGAGAGAGAGAGAGAGAGAGAGAGAGAGGAGAGAGAGAGAGAGAGAGAGGAGAGAGAGACAGAGAGAGAGAGGAGAGAGAGACAGAGAGAGAGAGAGAGAGAGAGAGAGAGAGAGAGAGAGAGAGAGAGGAGAGAGAGAGAGAGACAGAGACAGAGAGAGAGAGAGAGAGGAGAGAGAGGAGAGGTCGAGAGAGAGAGAGAGTAGAAATAAGAAATAAGATTAGCTTAGAATGACCTGTTCTTCATGAAGTCATGCTGTTTTGTGTGATCATGTTTTTGTAGATATTCACAAGCTGTCACTTTAGTTGTACTTCTTTACCTTGATGAACCTTTTATCTCATTAATGGGCTTTTCCCTCCATAAGTCCATACCATAACCCACCTATACCTTCTCAGTTACTGTGTTCCTATAACTTCTCTGTATGACATTCCTCTAACTTATATTTTTCTATATCTCTTGATATTGTGTGGAGACTAGGGAAATCTATTGGCTACTTTCTCTCATTAGATGACCTGATAGTCTTCTTTCTTGTTCATAAACTACTCTGGTGATATCCTCTATGCTGCTTCTTCTGAGTGATTTTCTTTTATTAAAATATGTTAAGCCTATTCACACTTAGAGCATACTTCCCCTTTGCTCTTTGAATAACCTTCGCTTTTAATTTTTCAGAGACTGATATTCAATGACCAACAACTATACAACATCACTATAAAGATATCATTGTTAAAAATTGGCCTTTGTTTTTAATTACAAATATGGAGAATTGATAGAAACAGAGTATGATGCAGAGTAAAAGAAAGCAGAGCCAGGAGAACAGTATATGGTATGATTACAATAATGAAAATGAAAACAACATAAAAGACAGTCAAATTTAGATTAAACATAAGGACAAATGTCAAGAAAAGAGATGCATTTATGAGAAGAGAGATTTGAAATGACTGTTGTGTAAAAACAAAAGGCATCATGTCTTCCCACCCAACTTATTCTCAAAAATTGGGAAGGAAAGTTTCCAAGCAGATTCCTTTTAGGAGACAAATAAAGTCCCTAATATCTACACCAGAGAAGGATAAAAACACATACTGAGAACTACAGAGTAACATCATTTGTGAATATTGATTCAAATTTTTTTAAAGTCTTGTTAAACAAACTATAGCAATTTATCCAAGAAGCCATTCATTATAAACAAGGATTTATGCCAAAGGTGGGTAATTCAACATAGGAAAGCAAAACATATTCATACTAAAAATAAAAACATCCAAAACTACATGGTTATTTCAATAAACACAAAAAAGACCCTGATAAAATGCAACACTCATCTAAATGCCAAGTTAACAATAATAATAAATATAAATAATAATAGCATTTTAGTCTGCCTACTAAGTGGTAGGTATAAAACTAAGAATTGTAAATGTATTATCTCATTTGATTTTTGTAACATCCTATATGTTAGGTACTGTCATTATCACCATTTTGTAGTAGGAAAACTGGAGCACATAGAGATTAAGGGACTTGTTCAATGATTGATTTAAAACTGGATTTGAATTCAAATCTTCCTTACTTTAGACCCAAAACTCTATCCAAAGCAACACTTCCCTGCCTACAAATTATAGGCATAGAGGGACCTTTTTCAATATCATGAAAAGAATCTGCTTAAAACCTAAAGCAAGAATTATATGCAATGAGAAAATGCTAGAACTTTTCTCAGTAAATAAAAAATTAAAGGAAGGATGCTTACTCTCTTCACTATTATTTGAAATCATTTTGGAATATTAACAATAAGATGAGAAAAAAATTAAAGGCATAAAGTACACAAAAAATAAAATTATTGCTATTTGCTGATGATATAATAATTTCCTTAGAAAATCCTAGAATACAAGAAAGATATTGAGAAAAATAGTGGGTTTAACATGCTACAAAATAACTAAATAAATTATCACAAAATAAACTTTCAAAAATTAACATTTCTATACAATAACAAAATACAAGAGGCAAAAATAGAATAAAAATGGAAATCCATATAACAACAAAATATAAAATCAAATTGGTGTTCAAAGTACCAAGACATACAAAAGACTTGTATAGATTCAATTACAGGGAGGGAAGGAAGGAAGGAAGGAAGGAAGGAAGGAAGGAAGGAAGGAAGGAAGGAAGGAAGGAAGGAAGGAAGGAAGGAAGGAAGGAAGGAAGGAAGGAAGGAAGGAAGGAAGGAGGGAGGGAGGGAGGGAGGGAGGAAGGAAGGAAGGAAGGAAGGAAGGAAGGAAGGAAAGGAAAGGAAAAGGAAAAGGAAAGGAAAGGATAAAGGAATGGAAAGGAAAGGAAAAGAGAAAGGGAAGGAAAGGAAAGGAAAGAAACCCAAACAACAAACAAAAAATAAGAAATAAAAAATAACTTAAAAGCTAAAGAAATATTCAATTCTCATTGCCAGGGCAGGCCAGTATAATAAAAATGACAGTACTACCAAAACTAATTTGTAGCTTTAATGCAATAGCAATCAAATTATCCAAGATTAAAAAAATAAAAAACAAAATAATGCTTTAAATAATCTAATAATAAAATTGGTTTGGAAAAATATATAAGATTCAGAATATCAGTAAAATAAGAAAGACATAAAAAGAAGACTACAAACCATATTATAAAACAGTATTCTTCAAAATCATGAAAATTTTGTTTAAAATATAGAGGTAAATCACTGAGTACATAATAGACAAGGAATTCAAAAGTCTAGTATTTGATAAAATTATTTATTAAAAAATTTCCTATTTAATAAAAACTACTGGGAGAGCTAGAAAGTAGTCTGGTAGAAATTTGGATTAGACTACCACCTAACAAAATTTTACATTCTAAATGTATACACAACTTTAATATTAGAAATCACAGTATTAAAACCTAGAAGAAAAAAAATTTATACTTCTCAGCTCTACAGTTAGGAGATTATTCTGAAGCAAAAGATAGAGACAATTATAGAAGATAAAATAGATTACTTATATTACTATAAAATGACAGGTTTCTGCAAAAATAATGCACAAACAAAACACTCTAAAAGAAAATATTGCCCCAAACAAAAGTAATGCACCCAATATAAAAAAAGAAATGATTGAATGATGAGGAAAAAAAAAAGACTTCACATGTAATTTCTCTGATAAGGGTTTGGTATCCAAAATATATAAGCAACTCAAGATATATAATTTATGTATATCTATATGTGGGTATATATGTGTGTATATATATATTTCTATAAATGTGTGTAAACACACAAAAAATAGAAAATTGGTCAAAAGATATGAACAAACTGTTCTAAAAAGAAAAAAAAACTGAAAGTTATAGACAAATAAATGAAAGGATGCTCCAAACCTGCCATAATTAGAAAAAAAAACAAAAAAAAAAAAAACCTAAATAATTCTGAAGTTATTGCACACTGCAAACTGGTAAAGATGATAATAGTCAATGCTAAAAAAGTTATGGAAAGATATACCTATTGGTCTATTTTGGGTGTAGCAAGGAATCAGTACAATCATTTTGGAAAGTAATTTGGAATTATATAAAGTGACTAAAATTTCCATAACTTTGGACTCTATGATCCAATTACTGGATGAAGACCAAAAAGAAAACATTAAGAATGAAGTACCTATATAAACCAAACTATGTACAGCAGTATTTTTTATAGTTGTAAAAATTACAACTATAAACAAAGTAAATGTTCATTAATTAGGGAATATTAAAATAAAATGTTATACATGGAATATTATTAAATATTACTGATCTGTAAAAAAAAATAGCTATGATGAAGATAGAGCGGCATGGAAAGTATCTCTCTAATATAAAGTAATTCAATCATATAAACAGAACAAAAAACAAAAATAATCAAAGGTGAATGTTACAAAATTCTAAAGTATATGCAAGGCTCAAAAGAATAAATATGTGAAGACATCCATTTCTACCCCATCCCTTAGTATTACATTACATTACAAATATTTTCTGACTTTTTAAATAAATTGGCCATTTATACTGATTTTATTCCTTTGTTTCTATTTATAAAAATATTGTTTGTTATATGGGATGTCTCTAGGAAGGATGACTAGAAGAATATTGGAAAATTATTTTTAAAATAATATTAGGCCTTTGTTTCATGGAAAGGCTTGGAACTGTTAAAAGGATTTCTTAATTTCCCAAGGCAATCCAAGCTACTCTTTTTCAACAACACCCCGTTTTCAACTCATGACTCAAAGCTCTGTTAATAGCCCTAACAGTAGTTTATAAAATATTGTAAAAAATTGAAGTCAATCTTCCTGGCCTATGGTCTACAAATTCTCTTTTCTTATCGTTCTTTGAAAATTGGGAAAACATTTATATTTTCTCAATCCTGCATTATTCCCCTCTCCTCAGTTTTCAAATATCATTGATAGGGTTTTAATCATCACATTTTTTGTTACTTTCAGTAACTTAGGATGTTATACAACTTAGCCCAGTGATCAGAAGCCATCAAGGAAAACTATTTGCTTTTCAATTCCCTATTGGATATTTTTTTCTTCTATCTTTTTCAATACAAAGATAATTTTCCTTTGAAAAAGAAACAATAGAAGGGAAATAAGAAAACTGAATCTGCCTCTTTGGGGTCTGCAGTCTTCAAGATACTATCTATCTCAAACAATTCTTCTTTGATTCTCTCATTTTGTCCACTAGATCTACAGATATATATTTTTGCTTATAATAACCTTCACTACTCCTGCACTTTAGACTCCTTACACTATTTGTAAATAACTAGCATGTTTTTAAAACTATCCTCCATTACTTAATCTTATTTCACATCTTCTATACACTTAATCTTGGTTTTATTTTCTATTCATATTCCTTTAATTTCTGAATATTCCCCCTCTCTTTCAACTACTCAGCAAGCCATTCTTGTAACAAAGATATAAAAGAGAGAGAGGTTTAAAAAAAGATAGCTCAGTAAAATTAATGTATCAATAGTATACCTCTATTGCTATATCCAAAGTCCCCTACCTTTTCATGGTATGGAAATGCAAATACCTTTTTTATTTTAAATTCATGTGTTGATTATTTGTCTTTTGTTTTTTCTTTAAAAAATTTGCTTATTTCTCTCTAATCAGGACTGTTTCTTTGTTTCTTCAGAATTTCATTTTTGAAAGCTTTCCATTCCTCTTCAGCTGACTTCTCTTATAGATTTTAGCCCATGGGACTCTATCTTTTTCAGAAGCCTTTGAAATGTATTCTACCAAAATTTCAGCTTCTCACAGCTCTCTTTTCTTAAGTCTCAAAAAGTTTATTAAGGTCTTTTGTTTTTATATCACTATCATTCCTGAAAATACTAATCAATATCATATATCCTATATAGTAACAGACAGTGCATCAAAATTCTTGAGGAGAGGAAGTTACTGCTTACAGATATTTTTATTTTACTCTTTGATATATTGTTCATATATACAAAACTGAGGTAGAATAATAAAGATATAACCTTTTAACAATCAGGAAAAATTTGAAACATAAAAATGTTCAGTTCTTTAGAAATTAAAACCACCTTCCTAAAAGTTCTCAATAGTACTTTCACTTTGTTTATTTTTAACATCCTTCTGGGCTAAGTGAATGAAATAAAGTTAGTGTAGATTTTTAAGACAGATCACAGAGAAGGAATATGAGTGCTGAGGGTCCTGGGTTCTTCTCCTATCTAAAGCATAAAGTTCTCCATATTTCTCATTATGTTATTCTGCAGAAGCAGAGGTCTGGAGTGCCAATTTAAGAGAAACAAGTAAGTACACAATATGTTCTCTAGTCCAGAGGTGTCAAACACATGGCCTGCCGGTTCCCTGCGGCCTATAGCTCTCTAGTATGTCTTAAATCTGAATAAATTATAAATGGGATATATTTAACAAAATAAAAAAAATACAGTCAAACATGGATAATATTAATATGTGATTTTCTAAATCAATGTGTGACTCACAGGAATCTTTATTTAATCAGTAGTTCCTGTTTCAATCTGAGTTTGAGACCACTGTTCAATTTCGGGGAGACTAGGGACATATTTAAGAACATGAATTTCTGCATTTTTTCCTGGTTTTCTAGAATACTGGGGATAAAGTAACCATTAAAAATTCTAAAATTCTTGTCATGTATTTCTTTTGATAGAAATGGGGTAGCAATGAAAATGCAGAGAGATATAAAAGAAGAAGAGATGATCCCCATTCCCTGCCCCTCCCCAAAAAAAACTTACAACAGAAAACCAGAGCAGCAGAATTGAAAAAAAAAAATGCAAGAATATTCAACCTTCACAAAAATGAAATGAGCAACAATTTTTCTATTTATATTTGTAGATAATAGAATGGTCATTCTTTTTCCTTAGAACTCCTTTTTTATTAGTAGAAAACACACATTAAGAATATATTTTTCAAAGCAGCAAAATTTGCCACTCCTAAAAGCTTCAACCGGATGACAATACTCAAACTCCAAAAAATGAAAGAAGGACTTGCATTAAAATATTTGAGAACAGTATTAGTATTAACAGAGGCATGGAAATACCTCTGTCAGCCCAATAAAATGTTCCAGTTGCAATCTGTGGTCTCTCATGCTACAAACGGTTGTAGCTTAGCTGAGGCTCGCTTTGGGCTTCAGCTCTTTACTTAAGCAGCACTTGGGTTCTAAGAAACGGTTGCTATGTCAACCAGTCACAGGACTATATATACATTCATGACCAAAGCTTATTCTTGGGGCTTTGTTGCCTCTCTTTCAAAAGTTTGAATATCTTATTGCTAAACTGCTTGCATTCATGCATTAAGGCCCAGGAGAGTTAGGCTGCATCATTTTTTCAGGCAGGTGAAAAACCCACGATGAAATATCCTAGCCGGGTACCACGCGACCTTTCCACTTCACCATTTTACAATAGTCGCAGGCCAGACTGTTCTATTTGCACAAACCTCAAAAGGTTTGGTTTTTAGATGATAAAGGGCAATGCTTTTTGTAATTTATTATTAACTGTCATATGTGAATATTACCACAGAACTCTAAAGAGAAAGCAAGAAATGCCTGTGAAGAATTAAGTCCCTATTTTGCCTTTGATTTCCTTGTTGCATTTAATAGGGCATACATATTTCAGTACAATTCCATCCCAATATTCACCCATAAGCAACATATTTTGCTAACCAATCTGCTCTTGGTCTTTTGCTAGTGCTTTATTTAAATAAATCTATAATATTGAGAGGAGAGACAGACAAACACAGAGACAAAGACAAAGACAGAGAAATCGAGACAGGAAAACAGAGACAGAGAGAAAAAGTTAAGAGAGAGAGAGAAACAGAGAGAGAGACAGAAAAACAGAGTCAGAGAAAAAGACAGAGAGACGGATGGATACAGGAAGATAGATAGATAGATAGATAGATAGATAGATAGATAGATAGATAGATAGATAGATGAAAGAAAGAGAGAAAGAGAGAAAGAGAGAAAGAGAAAAAAAGAAAGAAAGAAAGAAAGAAAGAAAGAAAGAAAGAAAGAAAGAAAGAAA
Organism: Sminthopsis crassicaudata; assembly: GCF_048593235.1. Lineage (NCBI taxonomy): Eukaryota > Metazoa > Chordata > Mammalia > Dasyuromorphia > Dasyuridae > Sminthopsis > Sminthopsis crassicaudata. The sequence goes on from NC_133619.1 coordinate 98,455,668, forward strand.
GAAAGAAAGAAAGAAAGAAAGAAAGAAAGAGACAGAGACACACACAGAGACAGAGACAGATAGACACAGAGACAGAGAGAGAGAGAGAGAGTCAGAGAGAAAAAGAGAGAGACTGAGACAGCCACAGAGACAGAGAAAAAGAGAGACAGAGACAGCGAGAGAAAGGAAGACAGAGAAAAGAGAGAGGAAGAGAGAGACAGACAGACAGACAGACAAGAGACAGACACAGAGACAAAGACAGAGAGACAGAGAGAGAGCTCTTTTAATTACTTTGTCCTTCTGTTTATGTTACTTTAATGATTTTTGTTTCAAAATGCATTTGAATTTTCAGTCTGTTTATTTTATTTTATAATTATTGGATGAATATATCCACACTGCCATTTCAATTAGATTTTGATGGTTGATAAAATCATTGTTGACAGAAAGAGCACAAATGAATTTCGGAAAAACCAGATTAGTGATGTTTGTGTTGCTGAATTTAAATAAAATTAAAAGTCCTGGCAATGATGTGATCACATCTGAGTGTTTTAAAAACGAAAAGGAAAAAAAAAAAAACAAAAACCCATCTCTCAGAGAAATGAGGTCTTTAACAGAGAAGCTGCTTTCTGTTGAGACATCATTTTTAATCCTCAAATATGTAGCCACTTCTTCTTCAAACAGATTATAAAACCAAAAACAATCATATAATCTCTAGTAACTAGAGGTTTTCAGCTACACAGATTGCTCAAAAAGAAGCAAAAAATAAAGAGAGAAAAAAAGAAAGGAAAAAGGAGAGATCTAACTACAGATAATGTGAGCTAAATCCATTTGAGTTGATAAGGTAGAGAAAGCTTGGTGATAAGCTCAAGGGGTTAAGACTTTATGTTCACCAAAAAAAGATCAATATCTAGGTAAGGAAAAACTTGATAATGTTTCCATCTCCAATTAACTACAGAAGAAGTATACATATAGCAGATGAAAAAAGCAGGAGAAACAGACAAGGGATTTTGCCCACAACTGTTTGATTTCTTATCTGTGGAGCAACTATGTGAATGACAATGTTTTAAAGGCTAAAATATTTGAAGAAGATAAAAAGTCTAGAATTTCTGTTGAGCCATTAAATAGAAGATGAATGTTTTTAAGTGAAATGGAATTGTGGGTACTCTGCTTTTCACACTAACAGATTGTCTACTCTATCTTCCATAGCAACTTAGGGGCTCATTTATTCATTCTCAGCCACTATTTACTGTCTTATCTTTCATTTTCCATCCAACAATTCTAAAGTGGAGAACACTAGTATAGCTAAGTAACCTGAAGCATAGAAGAGGAGATGACTTGACCAGCTAGTTAATAGCCGAGCTAGAAGAGGTAGTGCAATATAATGAAGAGAGTACTGATTTTGCAGTCAGAGAATCTCCATTTCATTTCTGCCTTTTAATACTTATGTTACCTGGGGTTCAGTTTACTCATCTGTAAAATTAAGGGGCTGTACTAAATGGTCTCTGAGGTTTCCTCTAGCTCTAAATCTATGATCCCATGAATAATGTAAAAGTAATAATATTTTGCTCTAATTATGAAGATACCATAACATGTGATACATTTAAAAATCATGTATTAGGGATGCATTATATATAAGACATATGCTAGGTAGTGGAGATATTCAAAAGAAAAATGATCTAGTATCTGCCCTAAAGGAAATATAGTTTGCAATCTAAATAGAGAGATATGACAGATATACAAATAAGTAAAATAAGATTTGATGTCAACAGAAAAATTACTGCAAGAAAATCTGAGGGGTGAGGGGAGGAGCTGTGCTAAAGGGAAACAGAGGTGATAGAGATGGAAATGAGAAGCAAACAACCTACATGAAGGCAAGGAAATAGGAGAGTGTTGTATGAGATTTAGCTAGTGGTACTAGTTGGTTGAAATAGAGTAGATTAAGAGACATACTCAATATATGGGTCTAGAAATACAGGTGAGAGCCTCAAGTTAAAGAGAGTATGGTTTATTCTATAAGTAATGGGGAATCACTGCTAAATTCTTAAATTGGAGAATGATGTGGCTCAAATCTAAACCTTGGGAAGATTATTTTGATAGTAGTATGAAGAATGAACTGGAAAGGGGAGAGATTGGAAATTAGGAGACCAATTAGGAGGTTATTGTGAATCTAACAATAAAACAATAATATATCTATATACATAACAAAACTGGAGTTATTTTCTCCCTTCCTCAAAGTGCTAGGAGTATTTTCTAGCACTGGGGGTATTTTCTAATATTACCAGCTCAAGCCTTCTTTCCAGGGTGTTTTCCCCTATGTCAATCATTAACATCCCCAGTTTCCTTTAGCCAAGTAACATCAGTTAGCTATTACAAAGGGAAGTGTACTGAAATCCTGTATATGTCTGTGTGTCTGTGTGTTTATGAAGAATGGACACTACAGATCCTCTCTTTCAAATGACAACAAACTTTTTACTATACTGTAGCTTTACCTTAAGGTCTGAGCTCAGACTTAAAGGGTTGCTACAAAACATTCACTCCTGCAAGTTTATTTCTGAATGATAATGAAATGAGTTGCTTCTTTGCTTGCAGGACTCAGCAGCTTGGATTTAGGTATAATCCAATGCTGAACTGAGTTCCTATAGTTTTTCAGGACTATGCAGGTGGACCATGATCAGTTGTCCAAAAACTCTGGGATGGACTTTGATCATTAAGCCTCTGGCAGCTCACTCTTCCTATCTTTAAAGCTCACTTCACCTAAAGCAGGAAAGAATAGACATAATAGAGGAAGAAGCAAGAATAATCCATATATATATCCAACCATTCAATAAGCATCTGTTAAGCTTCAATGTGTTAGGTATTGTGCTAAGTGCTGGGACTAAAAAATTTAGTCTCTGATCTCAAGAGAAACTCAGAAACTAGTGGGTTCAAATCAAGTTTCAAGAGACTATGGTGCTATTTTCTCTCGTTACCTGGAATATTATAGCGGAACTGCATGAACTAAGTGTGACAGTACAAATAATGACTGCAAGTGAGGAATAGAGGAGAAAAAGTCAAAGATGATTTCAAGATTTGAACTTGAGTGACTAGGGAAATATTGTCATCATCAACAAATATAAAATATTTGGAAAGACATGAAGTGTTGGGATGATTTCAGTTTGACATCTGACCCTTTTGAAATATCCTTGGAACACCAGTTGACACTCTACAAGATGGAATGAACTTCAAGAGTTAAAGGCTAAGGATACATGTAAAGATTTTGAAGGGAAGTGGTTAAAATGGCAAAGAAAGAAATTAGAGGAAAAGAAGACAAAAGAAGACAAAGGATAGGACCTTTAACAATAACCACATTTATAAAGGGAGTGGAAGGAAGAGTATTACCCAGCAAAAAATTCTAGAAAAATAAGTCAGATATAAATTGAAGGAAGGCAAGGAAGAAAGATATATTCGGAAGAGAGGAGTGGTGAATAGTGTTAAATGTCATCAAAGGGTTTAGAAGAAAAAAAAAAGAGACCCACAATTGGCATTTAAGAGGACATTAGTGGCAATCTTCATGTCACTGAGAACCAGGGTTTTGATTCTTTATATATAGAAATGTTCATTTTTTGCTGATGTTTGCCAAATTCAGACATATTATTTTTATCCAAATATCATACATCCAAGCATGTCTGTAAACAATGTGGAAGGACCTAGTACAAAGATGATCAAGGAAAAAAGCAATATTAGGAAGAACTCCTTCCTAATCAAGAACTCCTGAAGAAAGGAAGAAAGAAGATGAAAGGCACAAGAATGGGTTAGACTTGACAAGGAGATAGATCTTATCCTCTGACATTGAGGCAAAAGAGAATAGGATGGGTGAGGTCATAAAGAAAATATCACTAATAGTGCCCTCAGTTATTGTTATAGAAGTTATAGATTAGGTTTTTTTTTGTTTTTTTATCTAACTACATTTCTTCCTCTTGTCTATCTTATGACAAATAGTAGAGGTACAAGAATTTCAACCTGGAATATGAACCCACACTATGATCACTGTAAAAAGCAAATACAACTAGCCCATTCTATCACATTGCCCTAATACAATGTTCAAACTAACAACTGAAATAAACCACCTACATGGACAAAGATGTAATGAAAAAGTAAGATAGCAGTATTAATTTCACTGCAGAGGAGAAAATAACTACCTTTGTGACTTTTACATTTGAATTTTTCTATTAGGCATTCAATGTATATTTCACATATAAATTTTGATACAGGCTAGAAAAGAAAAAAAGTTAACAGGTGAAGCATATAAATTTTTATTTCAATTCAGCTGTTCTTTATTAAGAGTCAATTCAATAATTTGTTTTTAAAATTTATTAAGAATTATTTTCCAGGTACAATGGTTAAGTAGTAGTAATGTTACAAAGACAAAAATGCCTTCAACCAATTTACAGAAGAAAATAACATGTGCAAATAAGCAAATGCAAGATATATGCAAATTAATGATGAGGAAGTATAATATTAACTAGAGGGCTCTATGTAGTAGAGTGATAACATAAAGTGATAACTGAAAGCATCTACATATTCTAAAAAATTATTCAGCTTTGCTCCATCCTCCATCTCTATCCTAACCTTTTGTCTTGTATTTGTTCACAATAACTAGCCTAGAACAGACCCATTATATTGTCACTTCACACCATTCTTTGAAATATCCCTCTTTCTTTATCCTGTTTTCCATCTCTAGTCCAAAACTGAACTCATTATCTCTCCTTAAACTTTTCTCTTATTCAGTAGAAGGCATCATCAATTCTTCTAGTTTCTCAAGTGCATCACTTCAGCCATAAATTCAACTTTTCATTCTCTCTTGCCCCACACATTGCTTCCAAATTTTTCCATTTCTACTTTCTTTCTTCTTTCATATGTCTCCTCTCTACTCCTCATTTACTCTACTCAAACAGCTATCACCACCTTAGTTCAAGCCTTCATTATCACACCTCAGCTATTGCAATAGACTGATCTAACCAAATGACTTCCTTACTCAATCAACTCCAATTGTTTTCTATTTCCTCTAAAATCAAATAAACTCTTTTGTTTAACCTTTAAAGTCCTACACAACCTAAGTCCTTATTTATTTTTCCAGTACCATTGGGAAAATTTCTGCATCCCAAATAAACTGACTTTATTTGTTGCTTAAACATTTTCTAATGATTTATGTCTTTGCACCAGTCCTCTCACATACCTGGATCGTCTTGCTCCTTACTTTTTTCTCATGCAGTTCCTTTATTTCTTCAGTATCTTCTTCATATTTTTTTCTTATTACCCCAACTGTTACTGTGCTCAATTCCAGACTATCATACAATTAACTATTTTTTTATCTCTCTCTATATATATGCATGTGTATATATGAAATTATTCATTCATATATATTCACATATGTATATGTTGTGTCTCCTGATTAGAATATAAATTCTTTGTGAGGAGGATTATTTCTATCTTGTATTTGTATTTCCAATGGCTGCTCCATAGTTGGTGTTAAATACTTATTGACTGTGTGACCCTAGCAAAATCATTTAATTTCTAATTATTCATCCATAAAACATAGTTGGATATATCTGTAGTCTTCTCCAGTTCTAAAATTCTAAGTTTAGTATATTTGTTTTGTACTGTAATATGTTATAGTAATATGATTTACTCGATACTTTGATAGTGTTTGGAAAGATTTTGTCAAGTAAATAATGTTAACTGTTTGAAAAACAGCTCTTGTGCTCTTACATTTGTTTATGAAAAGTTTGATATATTTTTCCATCTCACCATCTTTTTTTCTTTCTTCTCTTTTCACCAAATTTTCAGAATAAAAAGAAATTGGTCAGTTTGCTTTCTTTTTTCTGGTCAGTTTTATCTTTCAAGTCCTTATACTTAACGAGCTCTCTGGCACTCCAGTCCCCAAAACCTCAGGAAGATATTTAAATTATTCTTCTCTCAGATTGCCTGGGAATTTAGAGCTGGAATGGGCATAAAAGATTATCTTTTTCGACTCTTTCATTTTACAGATGAGCAAAGGAGAGTCCTAAAAGGTTAAATGATTTGCCCAATGGTGCACAGTTAATGTCACTTCTACTTTAGAAAAAGAAACCCTTTTCCATAAAGTTTTCAAAGAATGTACTGTAACAATAGAGAAAAAAATACTTTCCTAAACATTTTTCTCGGTCTAAATTTGGAGTATAACCCTTCTTACCACAGGTTCTCCTGTACAATGATTGCTATGCATCCCCCCTCCCACACACACACACACACACTCCTTGCTTCTCTATAATCTCTCTACCCTGGTGATCTCTCTGCCCTCAACTTGTCCTTTGTGATTGCTCTGGCCTCTTCCACTTTCTCCTAGTTCTCTCTGCCCTCATCTGCTTCTTTGTGATCCCTCTCTTCTACTTCTGCTCCTCTTTCAGTGCCCTTCTCTGCTCCCTGCGTGATGCCTCTGCCCTCCCCGACTTTTTCTATGATCACACTCCTCCATTTTCTCTGTGATCTTTCTGCCCTCTTCAGCTTTCTCAGCTTTTCTGGTGCTCAGGAAACCTCAGAAGGTTCAGAGATTAATTTCAGTTTGGATAAGCATCCAAACTTTGTAGTGCTTAAGTCAATGCCTTTACTGAAACTCTTTGGACAGGAAATCTCACAAGAAAAGGCTGTCTTGTGCAATTTCTTGCACTTCAGGGGTTTATCAAGAGAATAATTTCCCCTCAAGTACAGGAATACTGGACTTTCAGCTTCATTGCATGGGAGGCATGAAACGTGGAAAGAAAAAGCTTTGTGGAAAAAAAGATGGTTCTTGTTTTCACAGGCATGATTTACTCTTTTCCATTCCCTATGAGTAAATGTGATCATTTCATATTTATTTAACACATACATTTACCCATTGTGCTTCAGCATAAGAAAATGCCAAACAAGTTTTAAGTCAGTCAGAATCAATTCATGTGAAATTTTTGTCTGTAAATATTCTATTGATCTAACCACAAGAGGGGTTTTCTTATCCCTTTCAGTCTGAATTAACTCATGCAAAAGTTTTTGTCTGAAAATGTCCAACTAATAGAACTATAAAAGGTATTTTCTTTTTCCTTTTTTTCTTTTTTAGAACTTAATTTGAAGATTAGATTTTTTATGCTTGTCAATATCTAGATAGACAGATAGATAGATTCATAGGTACATAGATGTAGAAAGACAGAGAGAAATATAGATATACATTTTACACACATACATTGATTCCCATAATAGAATTATATAGGCACTACAGAAATAAAAAGATTTCCCGACTCCCCAGTTTCAGATAAAAGATTACCAATTGGTACTCTTCCAAGCATGATTAAGAAACAGTTGATAAATCAAGATCACTGAGATCAATGTTTAGAGCTGATTTTCCACATCAACGATTTAGTCCTTTTTTAAAATCTAGATTCACTCAGACACCTGTGCCTCTTAGTGATAAGGATTCTATAGGAAGGGTCTCACCTGAGAGAATTTGAGAAACTGGGGTTTTGCTAGTTTGTCCCTTTAATGCTTTTTCTAGCCCAGAAATGCTATTTTCCACTGACTCTTTTGTTTCCATTTGAAATGTTCAGTCTCTACAAGAGAAATACATGAGAGATCAATGGCATCTGTTTTTTCTCGCTCTCCAGCTCTGAGTTAATCTCAGAAGATCTATTTCTCCAGTTTTTCTGTCAGCCCTCTTATTTCTTTTTGTTTCCATCAGAACACCTCTCTCAATTTCTCATTTGTTTTTTCTGTGAACCTTACCAGACTTTTTTCTGAACATTTCATTAAAGAAATAAAATTATAAGAATCTCAGCTTCTTTCTTTTCAACATTTACTAAAACTATGAGCTTTTAACTTCCTGCTCTTAGATAATTGGTACAAAAGTTCCTGTCACTCATTTCAGAAATGGGGTGTTTCCAGGGCCTTGAAGAAAACTTAGCCTGATTTTACTTAGCACATTGCAGAGAACAGATGGAGTTTTAAGTCAACCAGTCTCAGATTGCCTGTGGGATTAGAAAGGGGAAACATCATTACCTACCTCAGAAAGTAACAAATTATATTTAAAAGATCTATAACTAGACTGATTCTGCCAGAGATGTGATGACATGCTTCCCAAATATTGCAAAAGCTCTTGGCACATCACTTAGTGTAAATACAGGAAAGACTTGTGATGTTTCCAGGGTCTCCTTCTTCCTCAGGAATCAGTCTCCTAACATCACACACCTAGTTAGCTTTGAATACATCCATTATGCCAGAATGCATCTCAAAAGTTAAACATATGTAGCATTTGGAGCACTTCCCTGTCACATATGGAGTTCCCTGAATAGCTATCCCAGGCTCAAGGGAAGCTAGGTGACTCAGTGGATAGTATGTCAGGCTTGGAGTCAAAAAGACTCATTTTCCTGAGCTGAAATCTGGCCTCAGACAATTCACAGATATGGGATCTAGGCAAATCACTTACCCCTGTTTGTCGCAGTTTCCTTATCTGTAAAATTAGGTGGAGAAGGAAATAGCAAATCACTCTAGTGTCTTTGCCAAGAAAACTCCAAATGAGGTTATGAAAGAATAGGAAACAATTGAAAAAACCATTGAACAAAAACTAAAACCCTAGATTCAAGATCCATTTTAATAGTTCTACATATACAGTTTTTTGTTTGTTTTTTGCTTGGGCTGGTTGGTTGGTTGGTTTGTTTGTTTGTTTGTTTTTTCCCTAAGACAGCCAAAGGACATCTATTTAGGAAATACTATCAAGACTCTAAACACATGAACATACTTTCTAGGATAGCTTAACAGTCAGAAACTATGGGTTTTCTCTTTGCATGATCAGAAGATAATAGAATTTTTAATTAGAAGAGATCTTAGAAATTACACTATTCTAAATCACTTGTTTTGCAGATGAGAAAATTAAAGCCCCAAAACCCAAAGATTACCCATTCAACAAGTGTTTATTAAAACTAGAATGGAGTGTTGTTATTGTTCAGTCATTTCAATTGTATCCAACTTTTCATGATCCTATTTGAGGTTTCCTTGGGAAAAATACTATATTGGTTTGCCATTTCCTTTTCCAGCTCATTTTACAAAGGAGAAAATTGAGGTAAAAACAGGTTAAAAAAAAAAAACCCTGACTTGCCCAACATCACCTAGCTAGTAAGTATTTAAAGCTAGATTTAACTCACAGATAAGTCTTTATGACTTCACAGCTAGCACTATATTCAAATACTCTGGATAATAATTAGCTACCTTAAGTCAATATTTAAAGTGCATACATAGATTTTCAATTTTCAAGAAAGTGAAATTCAGTTAAACATATATATATATATACATAAATATATATGCATGAATATTTGAAACAAGAGCACTAGATTTGGAATCAGAACTTAGATTTAAATTCTATCACTGTCACACTCAAAACTATAGCCTATAAATCCCTTCTAATAACGTCTTGCCTTTTTTTCAAAGTAAAAGAACTTAATATAGTTGAAAGACTATATAAAATATATGCCATATAAAAGAGGATAATAAAAAATTCACAATGTAAATTTAAGATATCCTCTTCCAACATATATACATCATCAGAGTCAAGAGTGAGCATATAAGGAGCATACATGGGATGCATGTGTGACTAACACATTGGAAGGGTAACTCACACCTCTATGCAGATGTTGCAGGATTATCTATGTCTTCTGATGTTGTCATGTTGCTCTTACTGGGCCTTACCTACCCAATATAATATCTTTGCATCTTGACTAGGCATATTGTTTCCCTTATTCCTGTTCAATCTTATGGTAACAACTACACACATGGATTTGGAGAATGGAGTTTCTTATTTTAATGCTGTATCTGAAGCCCCATTTGTCATTATTTCTTAGTTGGCTACAAGACAAATTTTAATCATAATATTGGAAATAAATTTACTTTTTATGAAAAAGAAAAAAGTATAATTAGTAAGTAAACCTTCTGAGTTCTAAGACCCCAATACCTCTCCTCTTCTTGCTCTGGTCTCATTTGACTTGATAAGTTCCATTTTGCATTATCGCCTATGATACTTCCTAGAATCCCCCACTCCTATCTAGAGTAAGTGATCAGTTATTTTTGTTTTATTTGTCATTTGGCATCATGTCACCATGCTCAATCACTTGGAGAGTCCCTTAAGAAACTATTTCTTTAAAAACCTGAACTGAAGAGCAACTTGGGAGAGGAGGAAGCAAAGAGAGTTACAATCTAGTTGGAGCAGAATAAGGAATAGGGACAGCAAAATAACCCCGCTAGAGGAGAAATACTTTCTTCAAACTCACTTGATCAAAGGAAGTTACAAGTTTTCAGGTTCCATAGATACAAAAAGACCAAACTCACTTTTAATGAAAAAGGAAACCTTAACTCCCAGCGTAGTATAAAATACTTACCAAAGACACCTTTCCTGCTAAGTGCCATTCACTTCAAGGGTAAAATGCAGCAACTCTGAAAAAATGCCCAGGGCAACTGGGAAGCGTGGGAAGGAGGGAGGTTTGTGGTTCAACTGTCCCTGTAGGGGAGGAAAATCATCTCTGTTTCTTGACAGCTCCCTCACATAACTACAGAGCAGCCAGCCCTACTTGACTACAGTAAGAATTTAGCCTTTCTGCAGATTCCCTGCCTTTGCCTCACAGCCACAGGTAGTAAAGGTAAGATTGCCTAAAGGAAAGCTCCATGCTCCTGGGGATTGATACCTGTGAAAAGAAAATCCTTACATTGCCATGTGGGACTTGGGTTTCTGAATCTAGTTGAAGACATGAGAGAGAAGTTTCAAGTAAATATGATTTCCCTGTTTTTCATCTTCACTTTGTGGTTTCTATAGCTAGCAGGTGGCTTCTTGTTGGTGGTATTTTTTATTCTTGGTTGGAGAAGGTTTGAAGCAGAAGAAAAGTAAAAAATGAACAGAAGAAAGGATCGGGCCATAGCAAATCAGGAGAGCCAAAGCTGAATTTACAACAGAAAGACTGGAGAGAGATTTTTAGTACAAGGACATTTCCAGGTTTCTGTCAATTTTCTGATCTTTTAGCTTGAAGGGATTCTGTATAGAAAGAGTTCATTATTTTTATGCTATTTGGACTTTATTCAACTCTATTCCCTGCTATTAGAAAGTTTCCACCTGATAGATTAAATAAAAGAAAATATTAAGCACATCTATATTAAAAGAGGAAGAGGAGTTTTTGCAATGCATTCTTTCCATATTCAAATTATTATAAGGGATAGGAAGAAAGATTTGAGATCTGTTATTACAATGCTATTTATAAAATTTGTTAATGTTATACCTGGAAAAGGAAAAATACCTAAAGAATTATAGATGATGAGGTTTTGTCTACACAAGCCTACACAACAAAAAGTTGCCTCTTTAATATACTGCATAATGTTTATGAGAGACTCTTACATAACATGAATAATCCTTTGAAGAATTTCTCATCTCTCCACTTCATCTCTTTGATTCCTTACCAAGAACATATTAGAAACTTACTATGTGACAATATTTGCTATCTGACACCACCACATCCCCTTGCAAGCACCCAACTCATAAAACAGAAAGTTTTCATGATGAAGGAAACAAAATAATATCAGGACAATATTTATTCATTTAAAGTCACTTTTTATTTTTCCTATTTTATATGATTCCTCCAATTTATTAATATTGGTATAGCAGTCATATCTCCATATAATTTTAATACCCTGAAATGTACCATGTCTGGGTTGCAGATAGATATTAAGTTAAAATATCTAAATGATTTACTATCTTCTCAAAGTTCTCTTTCAGCTTTATTTTACTCTTTCCCCATATAATTAGTTTTTTTTTCTTTTATTTGTTATCATTGCCAAAACATTGCCATTGTCCCAACCAGTGAACTTTTCTTTCTTGTATTATTTTTCACAATATACTTTTAAAAAGTGCTTTCGTTTCATCTGCAAAACAAGTGATATAGAATTCTAAAACCTTGAATTTGATGAATATGAGGATAAAATGAGCAAATCTAAAGCCACCTATGAAATAGACCTTTTTTTGAGTAGTTATCAAGTCTATATTACAACTTTTCCTATCATGGTTTCACTATATCACAGATAGGCATAAGAAATTAAATGGAAATTTGGAGGGAGTTTTGCGGAAGATGCAGATGACATGTAAAGGCAAATAGATGAAACAGAAAAACTTATAAACTCAAAAATGTTTAAAATGTATGCATAGTGTTGCATAATATCAACCCAGATTTTATAGTAAGATACTACAAACACCCCATAAAGAAAAAAGAAAAATGTATAGTTCTTTTCTAGTACAAATGGAGGGCCAAAAAAATTTACATGTATTTTCAAGCCCATGTGAGTGGAAGGAATAACTATTTCCAAAGTAAAATGATAATCACTAGGAGACATCATAAGTTCATAAAGAATGCTTCTTTCAACTCATTAAGCATTCATTAATCATCTATTCTTCTCTGTGTCTCTCTCTGTCTCTATCTCTCTGTCTCTCTCTGTGTGTCTCTCCTTCTTTTCATGTATGTGCATTTTCCATACTCACTCCTTGCTCTCAGCTACCAACTTGCAACTTGTTCAGGTTTCTAGCAATATAAAAATGAAAAATAAACAACTTCCCTTAGCCCTGAAATATTCCCCCAACTATCATCTCACCACTCTCTTTCCTTTTACTATCTAACTTCCTCCAACTCAACCATGCTGGCAACCTCCAAGCTGTCTTTGACCCATCCCATTCTTTCATCCCCAACATACAATCATTTGTCAAACCCTGTTGGTACTGCCTCTCTCATCTCTTTCCTTTCTAATCTCTTATCTCTCATCTTCTACCTTTCACCTTTCCTCTGTATTCTCTCCCCTTTAATCTCTTCTCTGTTCTCTCTTCCTATCTTTCCCCTCTGGGCTCTCCTCTTATCTTTCATGTCTCTTTTCCTTCTCATCTCTTCTTTTTCCTTTTTCCCTTTTATCTCCCTTTTACTGCTTTGTTTTTGTCCTGTTTCAAACTTTTATAGTCTAAATGCTAGCTGCTCAGTACTGCTTTTCCCATGTATATTCTTGTTCTGTGGAACAGTTTATTCCTTGTATCCCACTATGTCAATTAACATTCTATTTTCATAAAAAAAAAAAAAAAAAAAAAAAAAAAAAAAACGATTACTACTATTAAACAGGTAATATATACTGGGTACCTGAAAAGGGTAATTCAGAGAATTAAGTGCAAGGCAAAAAATATTTAATATGGATCCAAGAAGAGAGTTTGAATTTCAGTTTTACCACTTACTTCCTATGTAAACTTGAATGTGATTTCATTCTGGGCCTCAATTTACCCATCTGTAAAATGTCAGGATTAAACTAGATAACTTCTAAAGTCATCTCCACATCTTGATGTATGAACCTTTGTTCACAATATCTGAAGAACATTAATTCTCCACATCTAGCACCCTGATTTAAAGATCAGCAAACTGAGACCATGTCAGTTTATATATCAAAGATTACAAAAATTAGAGGCAGATAAATAATTAAAGTGTCAACCTAATTCTTCAATAACAAAAATGAAATGAATATGAGACAATTAAGGCTAACTCTACGTGATACTAAACAATCAGGTAAGAAACAAAAAAAGTTCCAATATCTGGATAATTTACCTGGATTATGTCAAATATCTAGGTGTTTAGAAATATTTGTATAATTGAAGTTAACAGTTTTGTGTGGGTGTTTCATAGCTTGTAGACAGAGCCTAAGAAAAGAAGACAGCAAAGTAATTTGGATCACATTTAGATCTTCTTAGTGTTACTACTGAATTTTTCCCTTGTCTAATTATGGTATTACTTTAATGTTAAATATTATGTTTGAATTTTTTTAATAAGATGACTTGGCACCAACTTATGTCTTATTTTCTGCATGAGTGTCATAACTGTAACTTTTTGAATATGTTTACTGTCTTTCATTTAATGATTCTTATTTCTAAGCTCTAACTCTGCCATTTATTCTATTTTTGTTATTCCTTGATTAGGGTATAGCATATTTCAAAATTTCCCTCATATTCTCCTTCTTGAGGATTTATGTTCTCATTGTAGTTTGATTCCTAATTTAATATTTTAAAGTTTTACTTCAGAGGTCTATAAAAAATATTGAGTAGGAAGCAAGAGATATAATCAAAAGATATTTATTTCCATTCCTTTCATTTCCCAGTGGGAAAAAAGATGACAACTTGATGAAGCAGATGGAGAGGATATCCTTAAAAGTAATGGTGCTCCTTATGGAAATTCATCTGGTGGACCCTTAATTATGTAATTTACTTTAGGAATCCTATCATAGGATATAGGCAGAGGTTTTGAGATACTTCTCTAGTTTCAATGAGATGAATCACATCTTTTATATACATGGTATTGTTCTCAGCATTTTGCTCACACATAATAATAATAACAGCTAGGATTTGTTTAGTGCTTCACATCGATTATCTTATTTATGGATGAGGAAACTGAGATTGGGAAGGGAGAAGAAACTTACTCTGGTGTACCTATATCATCTTCTCTGTTCCTCACAACCCTATGAGATGATGGAGGATGAGAGTGACTTAATCACTTAAAATTAACTTAAAAATAACATTCTTAGAAATGATTTTGTTTAGTATGATATCAAGGAACTGTGTATTTTGAATGAGATTGTCACAGATGTGGGACTTTAATAATAGGCTGTGATTTAGTTGTGATATAGTATGTTTTAAAACTGTTTTACGTTCAGGAGATAAGGTATGCACAACTACTGGACACATACAAAAGGGCTCTGCAATTTTTATTTATTGATAATTTGTGTTTTACTTTGGAAAAAGAGCAAATTGTTTTTTAAGGAAGGTAATTGAGGAACTGGTTGGTAACACAAAGGTGACTTTGTATAAAGTCAGACCATTAGTGTAGGTCAATGTACATTTCTATGGAAATGAACTTCTTATGGATCATATGTTGCCAGATGTTAAATGATAAACTAATGGGGTTAAATTTTAGTCGTTGGCCAATAAATTTCCTTTGCAATTGGGTTATATTAAGGATAGAAGACTGGATTTGAACTCAGGAATTATGTTTGAAATCTACCTCACATATTTCATAATTGTGTGATATCATACTAAACAAAATCATTTCTAGGAATGTTATTTTCCTCAAACCCTATCAGGAGGCTTTCCATCAGCCCTGTAGATGAACCCTCAATTATTTATTGCTTGCCCTAATTAGGATGCAAACTTCTGGAATGCAGATATGCCTTTACTTATCTATTTGGTAATAGTGCTTGGCATATAGTAAATACTTTGTAAAAGCTTTAACTTTTCATTCATTTACAAAAATACCACTTAACTTACTTTATCCCAACAAGGGTCGAATTTGTTAGTATGGGGAGGTAGAAAGGAGTGAAATGCGGTTGGGAGAGGTGAGATAGTTAAAGCCAGAGAAACACAGAGTTTCATGGAAACAGAAAAAAAGAAATGATAATCTGAATCACATCTTTTTAAAAAGTGAAAAGTTATATATTATGGCATGACATGAAGGGCCTACTTCAGGAGATTGATTATTATATCTCTGTTTTGTTTCCCCACCCTAAAAAAAAAGGAATTTCACTATGTGATTATCCTCCTCATCTCTTTCCCTTGAAGCGTATTTCACAAAGTCAAGGAAGAAAAAATTATACTTACAGGTTAATGAAAAACAAATTTTAAATGAAAATGCATATTAAATATATAGACCTTCAGCACTTGGAAGTGGTAGCACCCCAGTGAGCCATACTATACCAAATAAGTCATTATAGTTCCCAGTAGATGTTTTCAACAGTCACTCCTCTAGTATCTCCATGCAACAGTATGCCTATGCAACAGATTCTAACATCACTCCTGCCCCATGTAGTTGATCACTCTGCCTATACTTCTTCACAGCTCCCAATAGATGGTACCAGTAGCCACTTAGGAGGAAATGTCAATGAAGTAACTCTCCTAAGTATATTAAAGAATCAGTATTTCAGTCTAAACTCTTTCTTAACCTAGACCAGGCTACAATCACTCTAAATCTCTATGTTATAGCCCCCCCTAATCTCTGGACTCACATAAAAGTCAGAATTATAAACCATCTCTCCTCTCTGAGGAAATTTCTATAATTGACATAGGCTTGGATCAGGATAACTGCCCTTTTACCCCATACTGAACATTTCTTTCAGAACTACAAGTTAATAAAGCACCTCAGTTTCCCATCAATTACCTCCCTGAAAATAGAGTAAAAGGATTTATAGTCAAGAAAATATGAATTCAAATATGTTCTATGATTTCAAATTGCCCAATCACTTAATTAGTCTAGGCTCAATTTCATCAATAATAAAATGAAGATAATTTCTAAGACAACTTTAAAATACCTAGAATACCATAGATCCTGTATAGATTGTTGGAGCTGGAATTAGGTTGGTCTAGTTCTAAATCTATGATTTTACCTCAGAAGGTAATTTATGAATATTATGATCTTACCTCAGAAGACTATATCTTCAAAAAATTTGCTAAATTTAAAGTGTTATATAAACATCAGCTATTACCAATATTCAAGTTACTGCCACCTGATTTCTAAGTAATCTGGGGAGACAAGTCAAACCATCTTCAGCATTGCTGTGATTAGAGGGAGAAAAAAATGTGTCTCCTATCTTTCTTATAAGACTATTAAACAATGTCCAAGTAACATATCACATTTTATTTAATGTAATTAACTATCTCTCATATGGCCCTTCACTCTTAAATAAATAAAACTCTCCAGTTTTCAAAGCTATCTACAAGCTTCCTAGAAAGGAAACAGTTAAATCATTTTCTTACCTCTTGCTTTTTTACTGATATGTTCAGGCAAACACTTAAGGGAAGGATCATTCTAGACAGTCCCTGGAAGAAGGCTGGCAACACTGGCTCCCATATTTTTGAATTATGTTATGAGACATGCAGCAGCTTCCAACCTGCCCATCTCAATTGCTATGACAAAGCACCTAGACCCCTGGGTAGTCAATGCCTGGGTTATTTCAGATTTTAAATACCAACCTGGAGACAGAAGAGCTTTCTTCCAGATGAGGGAGCAGGGAATATAATTTACAATACATCAAGCTGCCCTTATCTATAGAGCAAAGATATGTTAGCAGGTCCATTTTAACCTTTTAATACATAACTGACCTACAAAAAAATTCCTTTAGACACTTTTAACTATATGTCTTTGAAAATCTCTTCCCCTTGCCCATATAGCTAATTTTCCCCTATAAACCAATGAGATGATAATTTGAAAGTGGCCTTCTATTTTTCCTTTTTTTCTTATGGAACTTAAGGATCCTTTTTGTTGCTTTGACAAAATTCCATCTAGTTATAGACACTCTTTGTAATTGGTTAAAAATGGCAGAAAGGTTCTATTAGAGCAAACTAGTGTTCATATCCTAATCCATGCCGCGAGTAATGAACTGCACAAAGGCCCCTAAAGAAAACCCTGTGCCAGTTACTATTCGGTTACATTAACTGACAGGGAAGAGATGATTACATTTATGGATTTTTCCCCCTTATAGAAGCAGAATCTATATGCAGTTGAAGAATTATGTATTATCACCACAGGATTTTGAATTCAGCTAATGAATAGCCCTAGCAATAGGAAGGCTTTTTGAGAACCTGTCTGGCCTTGTAAATAATCCTCTATGTGAACTCTAAGTGAGGTTGTTTGATTTCTGTCTGAGTCCATACCACTTATTTGCACAGTGCTTAGGTCAACTTTTGAAATTCAAGCCTTTTTTGTTTCTTTAAGGATAATATGCATCATGTATTTTGATTTGCTTTGTTTGTGTTTGAGGGAGTTGCTTAGCCTATATTCATAAAGCACCCACCTTAGTTCCTGGTTCATAATATATTGTTGTTGTTCAGTTGTCTTAATTTGTCTGACTCTTTATGATACCCATTTGGGGTTTTCTTGGTAAATGTAGTAGAGCTGTCCAGCTCATTTTATAAGTTAGCAAACTTAGGCAAACAAGTCAAAGTCATACAAATAAGTAAGTGCCTGAGACTAGATTTGAATTTAGAAAATTAGTCTTCATGATTCCAAGCCTAGTGCTCTAAACACTGCTTTTTCCTTTGCCCATTCCTAATACTGATATGTGATTTTATCATTCAAAGAAACTCTCCCTAAAAGAATAGTATTTTTGTTTTGGGAAAATAACTGGCTCCTGAGAAGGTAAGTGACTTGTCCATGGTGCTGAAGCTGGTTTTTGTCAGGTTGTTTTTCAGTCATGTTGACTCAACTCTTCATTACCTCATGGGATCCATGTATCCCTAGGTTTTTCTTGGAAAAGAGACTAGAATTGTTTTCCATTTCCATCTCCAATGGATTAAAATAAACAGAGGTTAAGTGACTTGCCCAGATTCACACAGCTTGTAAGTTGTTGAGTGCCACCCAAACCAAATTAAAGTGTAATTAGAAAAATATTTTACAAAATAAATAAATATATAACAAAATATAGGTAACATTCTATTTTAAAACCAAGTCAGTTTTTGTGATCTTCTGGGATCCTTATATACAAATTAATAGCCCTTGTTTCTGTTTGAATTTGACATCATTGATTTACTTCATCACCCTGCCTCTCATTTATGAAGTAAAACTCCAGAGAATGACTTAACCAGGATCACATAGCTAGTAATTGTCTGAGGCTATATTTGAACCCAAGTTTTCCTGACTCCAATGCTAGTGCCTTACTACATCTTAATTGTTTTATTTTATGCTCACATATTTGCAAGACAAGTAAATTAGTTACTATCATCTCCATTTTGCAAATGCAGAAACTGAGCAAGGGCTAGTTTTTATGTGGTTTATTATTTATTAATTACATAATGACTAGAAATGATATCTTCAAAAAACAAATATTCATTGACTGTCTGCTAAATGCATTATTTTTTGAATGTAGAATCAGTTTCTGCTGATTCCCAATTCTGTGCCAATTTCATTACTTCTAAAAAGTTCATTATTTTCCTGGTCACCCAGGCTTGAAACTTTACAGCTAATTTTGATCCCTTTCCTACACATACTCTCCCACCAGATCTACTCATACACTGAACTCTATTTTCCCTACAAGACCTACCTCAAATTTGCCCTTCTCTTTGGTTTCCATTGTCATGATGCTGGTTCAGGTCTAAATTTACTCCTATTTTTATTATTATGGCAAATTTTTAATAGTTTTTTCCTGTATCTAAACAGGGAGATTCAAACATCATTAACTTGAAAGAGGCTTAGCATCCAACTATCTGAGTTAGCATCCCCAACAAGTGATCATTTATATCATTTAAAGACAAGAAAAAGGCATGTATCACCTCCCAAAGCAGCTGATTCCATTCTATGAGAGCTCTGATTGTTAGAAAGGTTTTCTTTATGTAAAGATGTGCCCCATTTGTACTTCACATACACCTTTTAATGAGTGCCACCCTTTTAAATTTGATTGGATAATTTCCTAAATGGTAATATAAAATTTTGACTTGTTTCTTGGATCTCATGAAGGATTTGAGGCACTGGTATCAAAGTCCCTTGTTTGAAAGTAAGGAGTTGTTTTGGTGGACATGTGTTCCCTATAGATGTGAGCCTCATTTTTACAATACCATCGCTTTGTGCCCACTTTCCCTGTGGATATTGGTTGTATTTGAAAGAACTCGTTTTCCAGATTAGTAGGTGGAATATCATGAAAATAGTGTATTTTCTTTGTGTTTTGAGTTAACACCTTTTTCAAGTTAATTGTGCTTCTGGGTCATATAAACAGCAAGATGGAGAACAAAATATTTTCTCTTAACCCCATGAGCTCTCAAACCTTTCCAAAATAGAAATTATGCTCCAAAAATAAAGCAATTGTCACTTTTTCCATGTAGGGCTGGGACACCCAAAATTCAAAAGAAGGTTTTAAAAAACCATGACTTTAAGATTTCTCAGTATGCTCCACCTCCCTTGTTATAGTAAGAAATGCTGCTGCAGCAGACCCAAGAACCCAATACAGGCTTACAACAAATCCACCACAGCACCCAGTCCCATCCCTCTTTCCATTGCCATAAACCCTAAACCTGAGTTGCAGAAATTTGCCCATGCAGTGAAAAACAGAGCAGTTACAACCACTCAAGGTCAAAAGCCTGGTAGAGATGGAAAGGGTCCCTCAATTCCATTGCACCAGCTCTGCAAAGCTCTGCACTGCCAGTGCTGGACCAGAAGAATAAGGAGATATCAGAACAAGACATCAGGCCAAGACAACATGGGAGGGAAGGATTGCAGTACTTCACTAGACCAACACAAGAAACAGAGCATTTCAGTGGGGCCAGTTCTGATCAACCCAAAGATATTTGGGGGAGAGACCTAGGCTAAAGAACCATGAATTCTCATAAATGGGAGGAGTCTGAGACATTTTGAGATATATCTCTCAAGTAAATCATCATCAGAAGGGAAAGAGTCAAAAAGTAAAGGTGAGAAAATGAGGGGAGTGGGAGGAATAGACTGAAATTACCAAAAACCTCAGGAAGAAGAAAAATCAAAAACCTGGAGCAGAAGCAGATAAATCAACAAGAAAAACATTAACAAAAGAAAATATGACCTCCCAATCTAGTAAATGAGTTCAGGCATCTTTGAATAAATATTTCAAAACAGAGTAGATGTCTATCAATAAGGGAATAGTCAGACAAATGGTGATATGTGAATACAATGAAATTTTACTGTACTTTAAGAAATTATATATGCAGTGATTACAGAGAAGCATGGAAGGAGCTATATAGATATAGATATGCTTATATCTATATATAAATATATATTAACTTATGCAGAGTGAAGTAAGCAGAATCAAGAAAACAATATACACAGTAACTACAAGAATAAAAAACCCACACCCCCAAAAAATCAAAAGTGAATGTAACAAATTTGCTAAATATCAAGCAGGACTTAAATGAGGAAATATCAGAAGACACTCCCAACCTGACCTTTTGTATAGGTGGAAAGTTCATAGGTATTGAACATGGATTCAGACTTTTTCAATGAATTGATCAGTTATGGCTCTATTATTTGATATAGAGTATGACTCTCTGAGAAGGGGAAAGGGAGAAGTATTTGGAATAATTAAGGTAATGTAAAAACAGGAGATATCAAAAAAAAAACTTTTTAAAAAGGGAGTTAATAGTGCCAGATGCTTGATTTGTTAATAGAAAGCATAACAATGGAAGATAAGGGAGGGAGTTAATAATAGTAGTAGTTGTCCACAGGTTTCTCTTAGAAACCTAAAAGGAGAAGTAGGCACTTCTTTGGTGACCCAACTAACTAGCATATGTATAAAGGGGGTTAGGAGGCTACCTCACTGAGAATATCATCTATGTGATGAGTTTATGTCAGAATGAGAGTGGCAAAAAAGAGTAGTCATACATCTCTAATCACTCTACTGCTTTACTATTTCATTTAAATCAGGAACTTTTACCTATTGCTCTTTATTCTTGTCTTCGGATCAAAGAGAAGTTTAAACCTTCTTCTAAGTAGTAATCTTTAAAATATTTTCAAACAGCCAAAGCACTCCTTCCTCAATCAAGTTTTCTGTTCTTTAAACTCAGAAGAGTGCTTAGAATATCTTTGTATTCTTCTAGCAATTACTGCAAAGTTCCCTGCAGGTAACTTAATTTGGGAAGTCCTTGGTGGAATAATCACACAAGTACTTTCCTTAAAACAGTGGTGCTTTTGCGTAAAATACTGGAAAGTCCACATGGGGGGAAAGAGAATCCTATTATATCTTTCATGCAGAAGAGTTTAGTATTCTTATATCCCTTGATACTGCTTCCTGTACTCTTCCTCTGCCCTTGCAAGCTAGATTTTGTAAAGATCTTCATGTAATTAAGGAGTATGGCAACATGAAGAGAGGAAAGAGACTCCAAACATAAACAATGTTTATTTTCTCATTATGACAAATTCAATGTTTTCCAGACTGACTTTTAAATATAAAGTATTAAATTCTTTAAGGTAAAATTCATCAGCAATTTTTCTAGCTATCAATCCACAGGATAATTATTTTTTATTTATTATATGCTTACCATTTTTCTAGGAGATTCAAAAAAGTGTAAGATGTGGTCTGTACCTTCAAATAGCTTATAATCATATTGCAAGGGACAGGAAATGATCAAATGCAATCATTTAAGAGCAATACAAGACAATGTAAAAGTAAGCATCAAATGAGTGGGAAAGATAGTAAGTTTATAATCAGCCATTCAGAGAGAGACTACTAAGAATAAGAGCACTAAGAAAAAATGTCAGGAAAATGTTAAATCTGACTTTGGAAGAAAGAATAAGATTTATATGGGTAAAAAGGAAAGGGAAAGTCAACTGAACATGGAAGAATAGCATAAACAAAGGAAGCAAGCAAAAATGAACATAGTTTTATTACAGGGATAATAGAGGAGACTGAATATCATAGTGAAGTTTTCACATATTTGGCTATTTCCATGATCTCATTAGCATAAATACTTTCTCAGAAAGTACGTATCATAATATAGCAATGCCTTCTCAACCTTTGTGAAAATTATTGTGTCCTTCCATAAACCACTAAAGATCTACATAGCTTGCTGGGAATTCTTTCTTCAGTGTTTTAATAATTTTATGAATATCATTGCTTCTCTCAATCTGTCCACTAGTCACCATAGATTCTTATTACAAGACTGGCTTTTCTCTCATTCAGGTCACATCTGTCTTTGATGAATAAATAAATGAATGAAGAAATTTATTAATGCTGTGCTTATAACTGGAACAAATAGAAAAGCAAGACAACCCCTGTTGCAAGAAGTTCACATTCTAATGGGGAACATAATATTTATGGGAGTTTCAGCTATAAATTAGCTAGAAAGTTCTCATGGTCCTTAGGATATAACAGCAAAGTATATATCAAAATATACATCATTTCCACTGACAAAATCATATCATTAAATGATGCTGAACAATGTGACTGTGCCAAGGACTTTAGTGACAAGAACTTTCTTTTTTGGATCTTCAACAGATGTGGCTATGGCACTTGCAGAAGCAGTTGTCAGACTTTGTAAACTCAAGAGTTCCTGCTATGACAGCTGAGGGCACTAGAATGGAAATCATTCCAAGATTCCTTGGTTCAGTGTCCTGCTGTGTGGCTCCATAAAGTGGATGATATGACATCACACAGCTAATCAACATTGCTAATATGCTGTAAACTTCTTATATCCACCTTGCATCTTTCCGGTGCCATTTGAGGCTTCTGTAATATTTATTAATCTGATACTATGGGATTCTAAATTTATCAACTGCAAAACATCACCAGGAAAATATTGATGTTGCAGCAGGAAGCATATTAGGATCACTGAAAGTATGGAATAATTCTTCAAATTCAATCCATCCTGCTTCCCCTTCTCATTTAATTCTGAGCCCAAATCACTGACCACCTAGAGTACCTGTCCATGATAAATGCACTAATAAACTAACCAAAAGTTATTCATCCAACTGTGGATGTAACATGTACTTGTTATGAAAAACATCTATATTAATAATGTTTTATAAGTAGGGAAATGGGTGCTGAATTTGGAATCAGAATCTGTTTGAGTCCTGCCTCTGTTATTGATTGGAATCCAGATCAAAAGTTCTTAGGTAAAACCTTCTTCTCTGAACTTCAGGTTATTTATAAATTTATAAAATGGGAACAATACACTTACTTCCCTACCTCAGGGCATTGTTATAAGGAACAATTAACAACTGTTTGTTACTGCTTTTGTAAATTATAAAATACTGTATATAAATTTGACTTCTTAATTGTAGATGGAGTCAAACAGGTTCTACATTTTAATGAGTGTTTTTCAAATGTCTAGGAGGAGCATGTCTACAGAACTTATATCAATATAATGGACTATTAATTTGTCATAAGATATGGTAAGAGGGACAGTTTTCAGAGAAAGTTGGGAAAACTTGTATGAAGCAATTGATGGCATGAGCAGATTTAGAAGAACAATTTATACAATGATTTTTTCTAAAGAAAAAATAACTGAAAGACTAAAACTTTGATCAATTCAGTGACAAATCATTGTTCCAGAGGACTAAAATTGAAATATATTAGCCACTTTTTGACAAAGATGATCAAGATGCAAAATGAGAAACATTTTTTAGTATGGCTGAAGAAGAAATTTCTTTTGTTTCACTATACATATTTGTTTAGTAAGAATTTTTATTTTCCTTTGTTGTTTTTCAAATTTGGGGTAAGAAAAAGGCATGTGTGGGAAAATAAATGTTTTTTAATTAAAAGATAATAAATATACTATTTTAAATCCTCTAAGCTTCAAGGACAATACTGTGCAATTGTTGCACTCCAGTCCCATAATTGCTTCTGAATTTCATAACCAAGAATCTCATTGCAATTTTGCACTTTACACACTTCAAAAAAAAAACAATGGCTAAACATCAGGGCATGAAATAATGTGTTGTTCAAAGGGCCTGCCAAGCATGTCAAGACAGAATCTCTTTTTTTTTTAGTTTTTCAAATTGTTTTGTGATCTCCTATAATAACATTGCACTGCATTTTGTCTTTAGAAAAACAGAGCCTTTGTAAAGGGCAGTTGATGAACCTTGACAGACACAATTTCTTAGGAGTTTTCTCTCAACCCACATGAACAGTGAAGGTACTTATCCTTTGACCTCAGGATTCAAAACTCATTTCTGAAGTATATCCCCAGAACCAAATCATGAAATCATAGAATCCCAGAATCCAAAGGGACCTTAAAGGCCATCTTATCCAGCCATTACCCAAATAATAGATCCCATTAACAATATTGCCAACAACTTATCCCACAACCTAAATAATTCCAGTTAGGGAGAATTTACGATCTCCCCAAAGGCAACCCATTCCATTTTTATATTTCTCTAAGTATTAGGAAGTTTTATGCAGAACCAAAATTTGTCACTTAATTTGTACCTATTGCTCTGTTTTGCATTCTATAGCCAATCTCTCTTACAGATGACAGTCCTTTAAATACTTGTCCATTATTAAAAACCTGTCTTATCTTTTCTTCTGACTAAATATATCCACTTCTTATAATGGATTCTCATATAGCACAGTACTAAAGCTTCTTGCCATTCTATAAACTCACAAGAAGCAATAGTATATGACTAAAAGTACCACAGTCTCACTGTTTGATTTAAGATGACTGCTCTTATGAGTCTTTTATATATTTTTCCATTATATCAATTTTTAATGTGTATCCAATGACCTATAAAAAAGCACATTGTGATAGAAAGATGGAACAAGTTGACAGATGACCCATCCATTAGATTGACAAGAAAAACAACTCCCACATAGGCCTAGCATCTTTACCTGTTTCACTGGGCAGTGAAAAGTGATTTGGAAGAAAAACAGCTTTATGATCTGTTGGGTTTGAACCTGCTATTTTAAAATGCCAAATATTTGTTATTCAAAAATACCAATCATACCAAATTTGGATGGAAATATTGCTATTTTCCCAAAATACTCTTCATGGTACTACTTTTCCTAAGTGCTATACGTTGGAATTTTTAGCTTGATTAAAAAATAAACCTTCCTCAAAGAGAAAGGAGAATTCCAAACAAGCTAGCAGAACCAATATGGCATTTATTCTAACTGAAATTCCAAAAGCAAGATCTAACAGGAAATATCTGGAAAGGTCTGATTTCTTCACAATTCTATATCCATCAATATTATTCGAGATTCTTAAATAACTGTGACTAAGACTATTAAACACAATCCAACATCTTTGTAGACAAAGGTAGCATAAACCTAGTAAAATTCTACCTAATAAGAAAAAACAAGCTACCTGTCCATAACCTGGCCACTTAAGGATAGATAGCTCCATCCATTATTGACTTGTTTTTTAGAGAATCATGTTCATTGTGCTTATCTAACACTCTCATAGCTACTTTTAGTTAACATTTTTCAATGGCAGCCATACTTTATTTCTAAAAATTTCTATTAAAAAAAAAGTATTTTTCCCAAGGAATTCAGTAATAATTACAAATCAGATGTAGTCAATGTTCTCTTTATCCCTAAATTTATCCCCATTTTATAAAATCAAGGTATATAAGAGGCTTAGGCACACAGCATCTAACCAAAAGCCAAAGAGATTCCTTCCCAGGGAAATGGGATCAATCCCCCTTTTCTAACGTGGTTTACATGACCTGGAAAAAAAAAAAACTATGGAAATAGCCTTATACACAGAGACCGTACCTTCCTTTAGTACTCAAAGAACAACAACAACAACAAAAATACCTTAAAGAGGATAACTTAAAGAGGCCT
Organism: Sminthopsis crassicaudata; assembly: GCF_048593235.1. NCBI lineage: Eukaryota > Metazoa > Chordata > Mammalia > Dasyuromorphia > Dasyuridae > Sminthopsis > Sminthopsis crassicaudata. The sequence goes on from NC_133619.1 coordinate 98,481,960, forward strand.
AGAACTGAGGAAGCACTTATTTTTCCTCCATAAAGGGGGGTCAGAATTTCATTGCTGATGGGACCTCTCTTATTCTGACAAGAGTAATATTAATAATAGCCCCAGTTCATTCTTGGCACAATTCTACCAACTGGGTAAAGACAAGCATAGGAGATGTGCCCAGTACAATAATACAGGTTAAATAAGTGCCGTTCATTACCTCCCAACAGTCAAGGAGTTTAAAATCCATCAATTCATTCCACATGAGGCAGATTATGTGATTTACATGTTAAAGTGCCCCTGTGGTTTGATTTGCATAGCAAAGACTTTGGGGGCACTGAAACAAAGGCTCAGTGAGCATGACAAGAGTGCTATTAGCATAGAGCATGCAGATTTTTAGACAGCCTAACCTGGCAAATAATTTCAGCACATTCACCACTAAGCTTATATAAGATTTGACAGAATTCCCATCAACAAAAAGAAAAAGAGGCTAAGGAGAATTTAGTATCATAGGAATGAAGTTTATTAGAAACACTGGTTTTCAGAGAAAAATAATTATTCTTCTTTTAAATATCTCTTTTCCTAATCTCCTGATAATATTCATCTTAGGTGTATCATTTCTGCCTGCCATCTTTGTACAGGAACTTTCCAGCCTCAACCCATTTCTTCATACTCTAGAATTCTGAGGTATATGTCAAACCTTCATTGTCCCTCCTTCCTTACATCACATGCACACACAGACACATTTCCAAAATTTCTTTAGTGTTCTCTCTTAGAATTTAAAACTGGAAGAGACTTTGGATATCATTTAGTCCAACATGCACCTTTTGAAGATAAATATATAGAATTCATGCTTTAACCCATGTTCTCTTGCATCAAATCCAGCATTCTTTCTACTGTACCATGTGAGTTTGAGGTGAGGATATGAAATGTACTTCAGGCCTAGATTATGGGGTCGGCTCTCTGATAAAATTGTGGCCCAAGGAAAGCTCGTCTTTGATGCTGTTACAGACTTCTTTTAGATGACCTGTTATTCCACTTTAGCAATTCTATATCCTGCTGTGTCCTTTCTTCCACACTCACAATTTATTGTGAACTCAGAAAGATCCCTATATTTATGAACTTCCTCTATTCTCTCTATCTTACCTATGTTTCTTTTATTCTTTTATTTATTTTTCTCTCAATAGTATATTATTTTTCAAAATACAGTTTCCAACATTTATGTTTGTAAGATCTTGTGTTCGAAATTTTTCTCCCTCTCTCCCTTACCATTTCCCTCCCCACGACAGCAAGCAATCTGACATACATTAAATATATACAATTTTTTAAACATATTTCCATATTTTTCATGTTGAGAAAGAAAAATCAGAACAAAAGAAAAAAAACCCACAAGAAAGAAAAAGCAAACCAACAAAGGTAAAAATACTGTGCTTCAATCTGCAAGGAGTCTCCTTAGTTGTCTTTGGATGCAGATGTCATTTTCCATCCCAAATCTATTGGAATTGCCTGATCTTTTATTAAACAGTAATTCAAATCAATACTTAAAGGAATAACATACATGAATAGATAGGGACTCACCCTGGTATTTCATTGATATATGGTACTCTCAGGGGAAGAAATTTCATTTACTAATTCAGTCACATCTTCTTTGTGACATACTTATAGAGATCTGCCTAGAACACTAAAAGTTTAACTGACTTGCCCAGGAACATACCACCAGTTGCTGTCAGAGTCAAAACTTGAAGAATCCAGATTTTCTTAGATTCAGAACCACCACTTTGTTCACTACAATACATTTCTTATATGGTGATTGAAAGGAAAAAATAAAATAAGTATTATTAATGTGAACAGACAAAGAAGGGAGATATTATTAATCTCTCCTAAAATATCATGTTTTCAATTAGTTAATGATTTGGAGCCCAAAAAGTACATTGAAATCTTCCAAAAACCCCAGGTCATTCATTATTCCAAGGATAAAGTTCTAGGAAAGTTAATTCCTTATTGAAGCAAGTTGTCCAATGTTCATCGAAAGCTTCATAAGCTCAGGAAAGAGACAGAGCTATAGTGTTTACAATTGAAAGGATATCATTATCTGAATTACTACTGATTAGATGAGTGCTAGCACATGAGATATTTTAAGTATCCTATAAATGTTCCATGTTTATTTTTCTTTTGAAAATCATTTGGGGAATATTTATTTATTTTGATTTTAATAGTATTTTATTTTTCCAAATGCATGCAAAGATAGTTTTCAACATTCACTTTTGCAAAATTCTGTGTTCCAAATTTTTCTCTCTCCTTCCCTCTCCTTCCACCCCAAGACAGCAAGGAATCCAATATAGGTTAAACATGTGCAATTCTTCTAAACATATTTCCATATTCATCATGCTGTGCAAAAAAAAAATCATATCAAAAAGGGGAAAATGAGAAAGAAAAAAAAAAAAAACACAAGCAAACAAATAACAAAAGAAAGGTGTAAATACTATACTTTGATCCAGTCTCCATAGTCCTCTCTCTGGATGTGAATGTCACTTTCCATCACAAGTCTGTTGGAATTGCCTTGAATCACCTCCATCACAGTTTATCCTCAAATAATCTTGTTGATATTGTGTACAATGTTCTCTTGATTCTGCTCTTTACTTAGTATCAGTTCATTTAAGTCTTTCTAGACTTCATTAGTTTTTTAAATTAATATAAATTTATTTTTCTCTCCTCTATTATTTCCCCTCCTACTCAAACCCCACAATGAAAAAGAACAAAGAAAAAGCCATTATAACAAAAACACATAAGTAAGCAAAAAAAAACCTTGCATTGGCCACATTGTTTTTTTTAAAGAATTTGTTATTCACCCCAATTACATAATTTATCTGTCAGGGAGTAGATTATAGACTTCATCTGTGGTCTTCAGAAATTATGGTTGTCACAGAGTTCTTAAATTTTATAAAACTGTTTTGTAAAATGTTGCTTTTACATAAATAGTTCTCCCAGTTTTGCCCAGTTTACTCTGCAGCAATTCATACAGATTTCTCTGAAACTTTCCCTTTCATCATTTCAAATGGCAAATTGTATTTCATTACATTTCTAAATCATAATTTGTTCAGTAATTCTCCATTTAATATGTACTTCTCAATTCATAGTTTGCTGCCACAATCAAAATTTTATATAGAAAGATATATCAATATATAGATATACATATACATATATTATATTTGTGGGTCTTTTTTCTTTAGTCTCTTTGGGACAAATTCTGTATATAGGCATTTTCAAAAGACTACATTTTTGCTCCTACAATGAAGAGAACCTAAAGGCTGATGTGTTGTGTATTTATATATTATGCTATCATTCACCCAGTTGGGAAGATCTCAATGCACCTTCTTTTAAATCTGTATCTTTTCTACCACTATTAATATGATAAGGATATATAGAGGGTTCCAGGAGAACTAGCACCTCTGGTATGAAGATTCATCAAACCCTTTTCAGGGCTGCTCATCTACATTTGGTGACTACCTGGCACTCAACTCCCCCGTGGCTCCAAGAGACTACAATATTCTCAGTGGCCACATCACTTTGGCAGATGGGCTAATCCAGCTTGAGGGTAACCAACAAGCCTCAAACCTTTTGATGAGTTAAGGAGTATAGACCCCCAGATATGCAAAGATTTCCTCCAGTGGAATGGACAGATGAGAACAACCATGAAGGTGGCTGAATCAGGTATTACAGAGTCTTAGACCTTGCTCAGACATTAAAGACTCCGAAGTCATCTACAGCATCCTGGCCATTGCCAGTTTTCTTGACTTCTGTTGTGTCACTGAACTTCAGTGACTCTGGAAAATAGAATAAAATGGATTAATTTGTTGAACTCACATTTAATTCCAATTCACGCATGAGTCAATACATCACCCCATTATCCCATTAGTCCTCTTCAAAAATAAAGGACAAACAACAACAAAACTAACATGATAAAGTAATAAGAGCACTGCATTTTTAATTAGGGAAACAAAATTGTAGATCCCAACTTCAACTTAAAAATTGACTGTAATAAGTCAATTAACCTCTTTCAGTTTCCACTTACCCATCTCTAATGGTAAGAACAATTCTTGCCCTATCTTCCTCATAGTGATACCATGAAGAAAGCAAATGCTTTGTAAGCCTTAAAACACCATATTGAGTAACGTTTTGGTATTGTTTTATTCCACTGAATCTCAGCTCCTTCAACTGTAAAATGGGGATAATAATGATGATCAAAAAGGAGAATGCATGTGGCAATGCTCAGGAACTCTAAAATGCTAAGGCATTAACATTACTAACAAAGTTGTTATCCACATATCTTTTTTCCTCTTTAGCAATCAACTAATTTGAAGTTTTGCTGGTCTTTCTATTGGATGTGCAGCATAAAGGGATAAAGCATCCACTATAGTTGATATTCCTTCTATTATTTAACATTTTTGAATACCAGCAGTGTGTTAGATGCTGTGAAACGCCTGAGTGTTTCTATTAGATATCTATAAAACATCTGCTCTGGAAATCCTTCTCTTAAATGAGTGCTTAAAATGAAAATAATTCCTCAAGATCTTTAGTGGATTGATACTTTCATGTTGCAGCTGGTTCAACATCTTGAATAGGGAGAAATGAATTCTGAAATAAGAATCCTTTTTAGTTAGCATTTAAATGGCACTCTGTGTTTGTGAGAAACTTTAAACTCATTTTTATTGATTATTCCTCACCACAACCCCAGGAGGAAAGTGTTATAAAAGAGGAGGAAATCAAACAGACATACCTGGGGGAAAAAATTGCCATTACTGGCAGAATCAGAGAGCTCTGCAGCTCTGATTAGAACTCCTAGCCTTTGACAGAAAGCCCATTGTAATGGAATGAGCATGAAATGGGAAGGCAAAGAGCTTCAGTTTCAGTCCCCACTCTGATACTGATATTCTAGATGACCTTGGCCAAGTCAATCAACTTCTGAGACCCTCAGAGTCCCTAACTATTAAATAAGGAAGTCGGAATGGGGGATCAATCAAGATCTTTTTTATCTCTGGTTGTACAAGCCTTTGACTCATTTGAATGTCCCCTTCTCTTTTAAAAGTCCTCCAACTGTCTTTTATGAATTTCTCCTTTTAATGCAATGATTTCCTGTCTCATATTATGTGTCATCTGTAAATGGTTCTTGGAACAATAATGACAGGACAAGGACATTTCAATGTGTTCCCATTTTGTCATGAATGTGTGTGTGTGTGTGTGTGTGTGTGTGTGTGTGTGTGTGCATGTATTTAGCAATCTTCAGACACTATTAAGTTCAGTGGTGAACCCAAGCTGTTCTCATCCCAAGTTAAGAATCTTTTCCCCTGATCAAAATGTAAGCGGGTGAAATAGTTCTGACTCTGTTCACTGAGATAAAGTGACATGATGGTATCTAAGGGAAGCTCCTATAAAACATGGAGATTAGACATTACAGCTTTTAGAAGGAATAGAGGTCATTGAACTTGACATTTTAGAATGATGATCTTGACTATATTTGCAAAATCCTAGACTTTCTAGTATAATGATAATTGTAGTTTCTGTACAAAGAAGTAACCTCATCTTTTAAGAAAGTTCTACATGATCAGAGATCATAAGAGCCATAAAGGTTTTTATCAATCTTTTCATTCAAATTCACACTACACTTAACAGGTGCCTAATAAATGCTTGTTACTGAATGACTGACAGATGAACAATCTAAGGTCCAGAAAATTAAATATATTAACCAAGATTGAACAGTCCAGTGGCAGACCTAAAAATAGAATCCAAACTTTGTGATTTTAGCCTAGTACTTTTTCTACTCAACCATAATTAAGGAATATGCAGATGCTGATTCAGATTTCCCCAACATCCAGATGTGAAATGACCATTTGTAGAGCATATGTCAAAATCTTCAATTCACTAGCGTATTTAAGAGAACTTAGCAGTAACTTTCATAACTTGTCCCATATTCAGACCTTGCTCCCAGAAGAAAATAGGAAAACCATAGGTGTAGACACAGAAAGGGCCTCAAGGGCCCTCTGGTCTGAATACATCATTGTACAGATCAGAAAATTTAGGCTCATTAAAGCAAAATGACTTGACCATCTGTGGCATCAAAGTCAAGATTTCAACCTAGGACCTTTGTTCTTTCCACTGAACCACACTGCCTTTCATACATACTGGAATCTAAGAATTAGCTTCATTCACTGGAAGGTATAAACTACTTTTGTGGATAAAGTGAGGGGCCTGGAGTCAGGAAACCTCATCTTTGTGAGTTCAAATCTAACCTTGGACACTTACTAGCTGTATGATCCTAGACAAGTCACTTTACCCTAAGTGTCTTAGTTCCCTCATCTATAAAATGAACTGGAAAAATGAAAGCCACTGCAGTGTCTTTGCCAAGAAAACCCCAATTGGGGTCATGAAAATTCATGATTGAAATGACTCAACTACAAAAACAAACAAATCTGGGTGAGTACTGTTACTCATTGCAATATATTTTCTAAAAAATATCTTTTTTGTAAGAACTTTCACTCTAAGTGAGCAGAACCAGGAGAAAAGTACACAGTACATAGTAAGAGAAAAATTGTGCAGATGATCAATTTTGATAGACTTTGCTCTTTTCAGCAGTACAATGATCTAAAACAATTCTAAAAGACTCATGATGGAAAATGCTATCCACATCAAAAGAAAGAACTATGGAGGTCGAAGGCAGATTGAAGCATACCGTTTTCACTTTATGTTTTCTTCTTTCTCATAATTTTTCCCTTTTGTTTTGATTCTTCTTTCACAATATGACTAATGTGGAAATATGTTTTTTTAAATAATTTTCACTCTAAGATTAGCACTCTTGAATAATAATCTGCTCACCATTAAAGGAATGTTTTTCTAAGAGTTCAGGATATGAAAGTGAAGGACAAAGAAGAGCATGCCAGAGTAGAAACAGGTATTCTAACATCTAGAGTTTATACTGGGATGGGGAGAGTAATCTGCAAAGGGAAAGAATGAAATAATTGGGCTCCAAGTTGATAAAAAATAAAAAGACATTTACATTCCAGAGCCTTGTTCATTCCAGAGAGGTATCTCTGGATACCAAAGAGATATCAAAGAGATGCCAAAAAAGAGGCAGAATAGTCTAACAAAAAGATTTAAAGACAAAAGATCTTGATGTTAATCTTAATTCTGCCCCTTATTAGTTATATGAACATGGGTGATTCCCTTTGCTGTGGAAGCTTCATTGATAAAAGGAAGATAATACTTAGACTACCTAACTACAGTGGATAAGGTACACTGTAAAGCTTAGAGCAGTACATAAATGCAAGTTGTTTTTAAGAAGGCAATTTTGCAGGAGTGGGAGGAAAAGGTTAATAAATTCTAAGATAAGGGGCATATGTGAACCAGAATATAATGAAACAATAGTGCTGGGATGAATGTCATCTCTAATGTCTACTCCCAATATTGCCTATAGGCACTTTTATCCCAAGAGGAAATAATTTCATCAAGGTTTTCCAGTATTTTTCTTTATAATGGTAAATGGATTAGGGAGAGAATCCCGGTATGGTTGGGAAATATGTAATAAATGAATATTTGAAAAATCCTCCTCAGGATACACACATCCCTAGAAAGAAGATTGATTTCACATTCCAGAATAACACTGGCACTTGGAATGAACCAGAGGTAGGCCAAAAGAGTCTTTGATGAAATATACCTTCTATATTTTTACTAATTTAATGCAGGAGATATTCAGAATGGTATGCATTCTCTCATAAGGCCAATGTGTTGATTTATTTTGCTAGATTATACATATTTGTAATAATCAAGGGACTTTTATTGGAGAGGTAAGTTAATGGGTAGCAATAGATAGTAATAGACCCAAAAATATTAATAAAACCTTTTTAATGTACAAAAGAAAACAAAAAAAGTGCAAAACAAAGACCAAAATTAGAGCTGTTTTGTTGCTGTTTTGGTAATTTTATAGCTAGATATAGATTTAGTTTTATGTGCAAATATAGTTATTCTTCCTTAAAAACAAATTATCCTGACAGAAATCCACAATTATTTATGCGTGCCTTTTTCTTTTTTCAATATTGAAAGGCTTTTATTGATGATTGTTAAGTTTATAATAACAAAAGGAAAAAAAAATAATTTTACAATTTGCTGGCCTAGGTTCTCTTCCCTAGCAAATGAGAACTAGAGCTCTGCAAAGTACATTCTTGGGGTATGTATCTCAGTATTAAAGTAAAGAAGCAATAGTCCTTAATTAAGAAATTTATCTTAGTATAAAGCCCTTTGAATAGAATTTGGAAAGCAGATGCCTATCCTACTGTTTACAAGTAGAGCTTTAAGGATTATGGGCTCATAAATTGAGATCAATAGGGAATCTGAGAGGTCATCTAATCTAACTCCCTAAAACACCATTTTTGGTTGCTTTACAGTCTAAAGAAACTGCCCACCTAATTAGTGATAGAACTATGTCTAGATGTTGGGTCCTTTGACTCCCAGCCTAGTACCTATACTATAATTCCCTCTCTTTATCTCTAAATGTTATTATTCCTAAGAGGGCTGAATGGAAGAAATCTTCCCTTATTGTCTTCCTATTCCCTTCCCTTGTCATCCCAGGTTTGAATTTACTTATTGATCATGAATAATGTGTGATATATTTCCCTAATTTATACATTTTAAAAGAAGGAAAAGAAGGAAGGACATAATATGTTCTTGCAAAACTGAACAACGAACATTACATGTTAAAAGTGACTTCCGAAGAATAAAATTAAATGTAAAGAAAAAATGATCATGATCTTGATTTTCTATTGAGCTAAATAATTTAGAGTGCAATAAATTTTCATTGTCTTGGTTTTCTCGTTTTTCCCAATTTCTGTTAATCATTAGGAAATTCTCACATGTACATAAATACAAGTTATAATCATGAGATCTTCTGTTTTAAACATAAATGTGATAAGCATACATGTAAATTGTGCATTTTCTTGTTTAGTAGAATGTAAACTCCTTAAAAGCAAGGACTATTTTATTTTTTGTCTTGGTATCTCCAGTAACTAGCACAGGAAGTAGCATAGGATAAGTATTTAGAAATATATTTTGATTCTAATTTGTTTGTTTGTAATCTGATTGTTTTTAAACAAGAAGTTATTATAGCTCTGCAATATCTCTTCTCAAATCCTATCTATCTATCTATCTATCCTTCTTCAATATCCACTTAACATTTGAAATTGATTGCTATTTTTTACTTTAATCTTTTGATTTTTCCAAATATATGCAAAGATAGTTTTTAACATTCACCTTTGTGTTTCAAAATTTTCTTTCTCTCTTCCCTCAACTCCCTCCTACAGACAGCAAACAATTCAATATAGGTTAAACTATATATATGCTGTTTTTTTATATTTATATCTCTATATTTCTTTAATAATTATTCTATGGGACATTTTCACTGATAATCAGCCTGAATAAGAGTCATAGCTAGTCGGGAATGCACCCAATATTTTTTTTTTGTAGGAAGTAACTTTAAACCCCAATTTTATTTTATCTAAAGCTGAGATCCAAAGAAGTCAAGTGCTTTTCTCAAGTTCACAGAATTAGATAGAAGCCAATATGAATCTAGAACCTGGATCCAATGACTTCCAGTTCAGGATGATAAATGAACAATCTTTTAAAAATAAATAAATAAATAAAGTTCTGTAGGAGACTGTATTGTTCCTGGGCAAAGAAACATTGATTGTGTCAGGTCAAATTTCCATTCACTTCAAGAAGCAATGACTCTCTAGCAGCTTCAATATAAAAGCCTCAACTAGGAATCATTGCACTAGGAAGTTCTTTCTCAATATGAAAATGTTTCTTTTGTTGTTTATGTGCCATTGACTATAAGCCTATAACTTCAAATAGAACATGAATATAGAATGTTATATGAAAGGAACAGGACATCAAAATTAAATTCAAGATCTCCATTCATCAATTCTAAAGTAAGGGATAAACTCAGCTAAGGCAATAGAAGAAAAGGCCAAAGAAAATGTCAAAAACATTTTCTTACTAATGTTTCTTCCCACTATAAAAGAGCAAATAATTCTCCAACCTTTGATCTAGATTTCATTGGAAAATGGCAATGCTGCTCATTATTCTTCAGTAAATTACAGGAATATGGAGACCTCTTAAATTGCAAATATTTGTTTTCTTACTAACAGTTAAGCACATGTTGCCATACCTATCCCTAACAATACAACTATTCTTATCTCTATCTACTTTAAATACTATTCAGTTCACTTCCACTTACAAAACACTTGGCACTTCAATAATGTATATTAGTTTTGTAATATTTTGTAGCTGCAGCATTTAAACAATACCATTCCTCTGTTCAGCAGTGGTTCTTACTATGTCAAACCTCTTGTGGATTGAAGAGAATAATAGAAAATTTTCCACATGCAGCTGTGAAGAAAGTGATGATATCTAATTACATTTACAGTACATAATGACTAGCACAATAGCAGGGGGCAGGTAAGTTATCATTGGAGGGTTTCAAGACAAGTGGTCTGTTATCAACTTAATGATTTTTCAGATTATAGTATGGGCGTCATTGATTATCTTTCCTGATACTGGGAAATGGATGTATGAGACTTGTGAGAAGAAAAGGAGTGACCATATACTATTTTAAAAATGAAATAGGCACTCATTATAGAATAGAAAAACAGAAATAAAAGTTATTTTAAAATTAATAGGGAGAATTTAAATAATGTCAGATGGTTTTCCAAAATCCTTCATCCAAAGATTCAAAAGAACCTAGACTTCATTTGGGAGGAAGTTACTCATGGTCTTATATTTGTTTATATACTCATGGCTGATCATCCACTTCAATTCCAAATATACCAATTAAAAAAACTCCACATGGCTCCTATCTGTTTGTATGTCAGTACCTTGATTTTCACTCTTTTAAGTACAAGCTACTAATTTAGAAAACATGTTGATATATATAGAATAAACATATAAATCACAAAATAAAATTGTAACATGAGGATCCATGCTGCATTTTTTCCTACATCAACATTCTTAGCATTAAGTAGTATTAATTCATATAAACCAAAAGAAACTTCTCTTCACTGGACTAATGAAATCAATGGAGAGCTACAAAAGCATTCTTGAAGAAACAAAACAAGCATAGTAGGAAAATGTATTAGTATTGACCAAGAGAATTGTCTCTTCTTCCTTTTTTACTCCACTAATAAAATGATAGTGAATGAATTTATCTCTTCTATTCAATGTATTACATAGCAAGAGCAAATTACAATTGTAAACTAGCAATCTATTCTAGAATTGTGAGAGATATTGTGACCTTAATGGCAGAAAAGATTTCAGTGAACAAATAGTGAAGTCGAGGGAGAACTTCTAAATTTTAGACAATTTTAGATTCCTATGACAACCAATGTTATCATCAAAAGATTTAGCAGTCATTAGCAATGGAAATAAAATCTATTTACATTAGCTGTTGACATCTAGAAAGTATCATTTGATTTTGCAAAGAGATGTTAGATTTTTTATCACATGTAGGTTCATCTTTTCTGAAGTTCTAGTCAAAGTTCTCCTTTTAGAATAGATGTGACTATATATAATTAAACAGCATAGAATGAAGGTTACTCAAAGGTTATTCCAACAGAGTGCAAACTCTGCCAGATCCTACTGAGCTAGACAAGCTTCAAGTGAGAATCTATTCATGGACTATGTGCTTTTATCCAAGGACCAGACTAGATAAGTTCAGAGACATTCATAATTATATTATCCAAAGGGTGATAGATATTTTGGTCAGAGCAACCATCAAAACATTAGGAGTCACAATTTCTCTCAGTGGAAGGAACATACACACCAGATAACTTATAGGTCCTTTAAATATTGAAAAAGTTCCACCTTTGATTCTGGTCAAATATATTAGATCTTACAATTGTTTGTTGTAGCTTTAGAAACAAAAGATCTTCATTTAACAAAGACATTGAAGAAACATTGATTACTACAGCTTTGATAATTTCTATTCAGTTTTCATCATATAAACAGGAGAAAGATTACCTAGAAAAAATATTGGAATATTGGAAGAAAAAATTGTATCTGTTAATGTTCCTATTAATAGTTGCTCTTTTTTTGCTTTTAGTACTTCTAAATAATGATATTATGCAAAAATCTGAAAATCATATGGAAAAGAATTGCTAAAAAGTTCCTAGGTTCTGATTTTCACTACCTTTCAATTTCTAGGGGACATGAAGTCTCTTGATGTCCCCTATGTATAATACTAGAATCGTACATCTAATCTACATTTCTATCCTTCATTGAATAAATAAACAACAAAGTTTTGAAATAGTTTCAGAAATTATGAAAAATTCTTAGGGTGATGAAAGAAATATTGATTCTAAGAATTTTAAGCACCGAAAAATGAGACCAAAAGAATCTCTCAAAGAGCAAAGATAATGTAATATGATAATATTGTTGAATGTCAAAAGGATTTACTATAATAGAAAATTTATTTATACTTTTAAGAGATGCTCCTATATAGTCATCATTTTTTCCTAAATATATGTGTCAAAAATACATATCATCCATATGTATTTTCCCAAGCTGTGTGCTATGCAATATTTGCCAGAATAGCCCCATTAATAGCCAATGTTTCCCTGAGACAGTCATGGAAGAATATCATGAAGCACATGTCTGGTAGATAATCTCTTTGAAAACTAGCTGATGGATATATCCAAAAATGGCATACTCCCACCCCAATCCTCATTCTTTCACTTTCTTAGGTTGTGAGTAACTTATAAAATTGATATGTTTTTTGTTGTTAACAGCTCCTACAAATATTGCTGTATTCTTCATCCTAGGTTTGGAAGTCTATTTAAAGATTCAAACAGCTATTTCTTCACTATTTATGAATATCCAACTTTTAACTAATGTTGAAAAACTATGTTAGAATATGAAGCAATTTTTTTCTATGTGCAAATAATTTTCCCTGCTATAAAAAATGGGCAGCTCAAGCAATGAGATCTCTTTCAGAGGATGTAACAATGGTGGATCAGAAGTCAGAAACCACTCCAGAATAAATAATACCGAACTGAAACATCAAATAAAGCATGTTTATAAGAAGTAGAGTTACATTTCAAGGCCAAGGCCAGAAAAATGGAGTTTAGAATCCAGTAAGAAAAAAAGTGTGACTAATGGTATTAAAGTCAGATCTATAAATATAGTTATTATATAAATATATATATAGTATAATTATAGAAGAGTCTAGAGTTGATAGAAATAAAGAAAATACCACATTTCAGATTCATAGGCTATAACAGAATAACACCACAAAAATGGTAGGGAAACAAATATTTATCAAATATCTACAAGGTGCCAGGCATTATGCTGAGTATGTTATGAATATTATCTCATTTGTTCCTTACAATATCTTTATAAGAAAGGTTCTACAATCATCCCCATTTAACAGTTGGAGAAACTGAGGCAAATGTTAAATGACTTTCTTAATCAGGACAGTAGTTATATGAATGTAGTGAAGGAGTTGGAGACAATAGAACTACAATAGGATCACACAGCTAGTGTCTGATGCCAAACTTGAAATGAGGTTTTTCTGACTCCAGTCTAGCATTCTATCCACTTAGCCACTTAGCTGTTTCTACAAGCAGATTTTTGATACCTAAAATTTATGTCTTTGCCTTCCTTTAATTTCACTTCAGCATTTTAAAACAGTTTCTATTTCCACAATTCTGTTCTAGAAGATAGAAGAAATACAAAGTATAGTCAAGACAAAGTCTCTGACTTTGTTGAAGTTAAAGTTTACCATAGGTGTCTATGACATACACATATAAATAGACATAAAACTAAAGAAGTCTGAAACAAAATGGTCTGTATAGTCTGAAAAAACACAGATTCCACTCATTTGTTTATGTCACCCATTTCCTATAGGCTTCTGATGTTCATGTAACCTTCATGAAGAGGATTTTCCCTCTCAATGTCGAGTTCCATTGAGTCAATGTATATTTCTTTATGATATTTGCATGTGCCTAAAAGCCCAGAGATCATCACAATTATGTGATCTATATATTCCCAGAAGAATCAGATCCAATAAAAAAGTCTTCTGGGTACAAAGATGACATTGCTTTAACCCCTCCACCTCCCTCACTCTGCAGAGACATGTCAATAATTTTTCTGGTATGATGAAATGAATTTTTTTCAAATTCAAATATTTTCTTTTCATATGTCCTAAATTATTTCTGAATTTTTTTATCTCACTCTCACTTCCATCTTTCCATAGCCAATTACTTACATTGAAATACAGTGAAGATAACTAATGTAACCAACCTTTAGACAGCTATTTTCTCTAATTCCTTACTATAGTCATACAACTACTGTCCTGGTTAAGACGCATTTGCTTCTCTCATAGACAATCATAATAGTATCTTAATTGGTCCAATCAATCCTTCTCCTTATATCCACTCAGTTGCAAAAATCACCTTTCTATGGTACAGTCCTATTGGCTCCCTATTGCTTCCATGACAAATCATAAATTTCTTTTTGATATTTAGAACTTGCCACAATCTATATTGTTCTTATTCTCTTATCTTTATACTGTACCCATCATACACTTTAGGCTACTCTGAATTAGTAACTTCCCCAGAAATCTATATTCAATCTATTCAAACAAGTTATCCCCTATACCTGGAATGTCCATGCTCTCCTCATATCTATTTATCAAATTTCTTCTCTTCCATCAATTTTGGTTCAGATGCTATTTTCTCCATGCAGCATTCCCCAATTCCCCTATTAGTCAGTGCTTTCTCCTGCTTCCTATCTCACCCCCCTTTATTTATCCACATGTATGTTGTTTTCCCAATAGAACTTACATTCATTAAATGCTTTCTTCATACTCTTCAAACCTAGCATATTGTCCTTTAATATTAAATAAATATAATTATTCACTTAATTCAATTCTTAAAGGTCTAAAACATTCTAAAATCATTTTTATTTAGACTGACTTAGATTAAATTTTATCTTCAGCTGATCAAGTACATCCAAGTACATCTTTAATAACCCAAATTTAATAACCCAAAATTTCATTAAGACTTTTGAAATGCCCTGTACACTACTGACCTTCTCAACCTGCTTATCTGCACTCTCTTGAGAAATCTATGTTAACTTCACCATATCTTTCTTTATAATTAAACAGATCACAATTCAGATTCTGCTCCTTTTTGTGGTGGTGACTCTAATCACTAGCATGTGCTGTCTCTGTGGGAGATTTAATATACAAGATGGACTGGAGAAGGAGAATGGAGTCAAGAATATCAGTTATAAGGACATTGCAAGTATAGGTGAAAAGTAATAAGGATTTGAACTAGTTTCCATGGTTGAAGGAAAAAAAAAGAAGAGAAGAGGAGAGAAAGGTAAATGGAATAGGGAAGATGAAAGGTGGGGAAAGGAAGGAAACAATAAATAGGAGAGAGAAGAAAAGATATGAGAAATAATCCAAAGAAAGGATTAAAAGGAAAAGGCAAGTAATTGGATGAGAATGGAACAAGGATGGAGGAATATAGGCTGATGGAAAGATTCTACTGAAATTTCAAGAGATCCATAATTTCATTGCTATGACTACTCCTTCTGTCCATGAAGATTACAATCCCAACATGCTTTCTCATCTTGGATGATTGTTGTCCATGAAACTGAAAGAAGAATAGGAAAGAAAAAAATTCAAGGTTCCTCATATAATTCCCTTCTGTTAGCAAAATCTACAACCAAAGCCAAAGCTCCTGTTATACTGGGTAGTAAAAATGATTGGGCCTTCAATTTCCAGCAGGGTAGGTTCCAATTTTGATTATACCTGGACCCTTTAGATGTCCCAGATTGCTTACTTTCACTTTCAGCCATCTTCCTCGTTAGGGTGAAAATAAAATCATAAGCCCCTCTGCCAACCAGGCTGCCTGCCAGAGTACTCCCTGACTCCAAAAACTGCATTTACCAGCAGAGTAAAGAGACACATTTTTCCAAGATGTTCCTTTTAATATCTGGAGTTATTTTCCAAAGAGCAGTTCAATTAGTGTTTTTTTTATTTCTATATTAAATAGAAAATTTACAGCCCATGATTGCTTCTAAGAATGCCATTTTGGGTAGAGATTTTTTTAATATATAGACACAAAATCTTCTAACTTTAATCTTTTGGGGACAAGAGTAGGATCTCTATATTTCAGAATTAATGGATACAATAAAAAGTCCCCTACCACACATGGAGTTGGATTAAGAGATTACCCTTCAAGGCATTTCTTAATACATATTCTTTGGCAGGACTGAGATTTACAGGGGGGCATCATCAAAGTCCTCATGTAAATAGGGACAGATTGACCACTTTCCCCCTCAAAGACAGAGGCAAAAAGGATTTATATGCTCCATGCACAGCTCCCTTGAGAACCCAACAAGGGACTTATTTTGTTTCTCTTTTAATAGCTCCTCTTGGGGACTTTATGGACCAGTTCTCTCATCTCAAGTGTCTGATCCCAAGACATAAATTAATTTTAGATGCACCTTTTATCCATCTTGTCTGCTAAGGCAATATTCACTATTTGTTTCAGTTGCCATGGAGATAATTGACTTCCTACAGTGGCAGGAGTCTTGTTTGGAGGTATTAAAGGGGTCTGGGTCCAGGGATTCTTTAATTTTCACACAGTGAGGGAAGCCATTTCATCAACTGAGCATTTGTATGTGTCTCTCCCTCATAATTGAAATGATTTTCTTTATCACCTTGTGAATATTTTCCTCTTTATTTTCCATCACTTCTTTTTTATGGGTTAACCTATCCACTCCAAAGGACTGACTCTAAGTGCAGCAAAGGGCAAATAGTACATTTATTACTGTTTTGTAGACTAGTAAGACACATCCTCCCAGAAGCATATGAACTGATGAAATAGCTAAAGAAATGTAGAAAATGGTGGATTATAAAATTATATCATGGTGAAAAAAGAGGCTACATTTCAGTAAGGGTCAGAAAGGGAGTTTGAATACTAGTTTTTACATTCAATCTCCCAATAATCTACTTGGGCAACACCAAAATCCATCTCTTTGTTTTATGTACTTATTCCTGTTTGTTTATAAAGGAAACTATTACATTCTGCTGTAAACTGGCATAATAGACAAATTGAAAGTCTCTTTCATGTCAAATTAAAAAAAAAAAACACTTGAAGAACAGTATCAGTTTAAAAAACACTTTTTTATGAGCATCAAAGTAATTCCATGCATACCCTATTATTTCCCACTTTTCAGTCTGTCCAACCATGCCCACATCTCACCTGGAAGATAATGCTTTTAAACATACCTCTCAGAATCAGCCATCCTGGAAGATCATGTGAGTTATGATATTCCACATATAAATCTACAACACAAAAATGCCCTGGGAATTATCTAGCAAATTGTCTGAGTTTGGAAGGGATTTTTTTTTTTTTGCTCAAAACAAAAATTTTTGCTCTTCATATCCCTGTTACCAAAAGAAAAATAAATGTAAAAATCAATGATGAAAATGGAAATCTTTAAGAGCAATAATAGTAAAACAAAACTCTGAAAATCTGCCTCAGTTTTTTTTAAGTGCACAGCACAAAATCAATTTTCAGTGACCCTGAGAACCAGCCTCCCTCACCACATGACAGCTGGAGAAAAAGGGATGAAAACCAATTCTGTTTTGTCTGTTTTGCTTTCCAAAGATTTTAGGGTGTCTTTGAGCTCTGGATCTTTTGAAGTCGGCTTTCCAAATGCTTATCAATAGCATTGTCTACCTTTTTGCAGTAATGGCTTTTAGTCTGAATGAAGCACACATCATGAGTTTCTCTCTTCTTCCTCTCCCTTTTGTCCTTACTCATCATTTTTTTTCTTTTCTCTTGAATTCCAAAGACTTAAATCACGATCCCCCATAGTCTCAGTTTTACCATCCCACCCCCATAGAAATGGGGTAAATAGGCTGGAAAAAAAGTATATTCAGGTAAAAAGGGGGCAAAGGGTCCCTGTACTATTTTGCCTCTGAATCCCTGCTTACCCATGCTTCCTTACTCTCTCTCATCTATTTCTTTTTACCTGAATGCTGACTGTGTATTTTAGGAGTCCTGAGCCTGGAGCAAATAGGTGCTGTGTTCCTCTTTACCTCCTACATCTTGTGTTCAATCTTAAATGAATTTTTTTTATGTTTAGCTACATTTGAATTTTCTAGTTTTTTTTTAATAAAATGAAACATGATAAGAATATCAGGAGGGTGACCCAAAGATCTCCCCCAAAGGATTGTTTCTAATACATCTCTTCAACTATTCCATATGGTTGTAAAAAAATTCCATACAGAATACTTTGCCTACCTACTAAATTAAGTAGATCATTATAATTTGGTTTCTCATTTTTAAATTATTATAGATTAGCAAACCCAATATGCAGGCCTAAAAATATTCTATTCAGCCTGGGAAAAATTCCTAAGATTGTTGTAATATGTCAAATATATTAAACATATACACACACATGAAAACCCTTGATTTTAGTTCGGCCTCTAACACATGCTTGCAATGTTATCCTATACTTTCAGTATCTCAAAGAGTACAAGTTGCAGATTGATCACCTATCTGATTAGAAAGAAGGAGTCTCCCATACCAACACCATCACATATATAACCCCGAAAAAAAAGAAACATATACATCATATAGCCAAAACTTTGTGATTTAGGTCAATAAAAAAACTTCCCCCATCAAGATTCTTATCTTCAATGTGTAACTTAGTAGTGCTATCCTAGCTAGTCCCCTGAGGCACATAGAAGCAATGTTAGATAATAAATAGAGGATATGAATTCAAATCTCACTTTGGACACCTTGAGCTAATCTCTTAGGAGATTCAGTTTTCTTATGTATAAAACTAGATCACTCCTAAGGTTCCTCCAAATCTAGATTTGTGAGCTTATAGTTTTTGACTTATCCAAAGTCACACAAGTAGTAAACATCAAAGGTGAACATTTGAATTCAGGGTATTTTACCTTGAGATAGATACAGATATAAATACAGCTTGTATAGATATATAGACAGATGAACAGATGATTAGAGAGATATAGAAAGATAGATGACAGATGGAGGATGGAAAGGTGATATTGATATAAATATACATGATATGATATATACAAATACATCCATATATAATTTTTTTCACCAGACCTGTAATTTTATTGTTGTTGGGCACTCTAACAGAGTATTTCTCAATCAGTGCCTTCTCTGCAACTTCAAATTTTAAACTGTTTCTTGAAGAACTGAGAAGGTAAATGTCTTTCCCAGGGTCCCAAGGCCAATATTTGAACATAAGTCTTCTTGATGCTAGATATAGATAGTAGTTCAACAAAATGTACATCTCCATTGAAAGGAGATACTCAGGTGGGGAGCAGACAGTAATAATTTATATTACAATTCAGTGTAGCATTTCCAACAAGAGAGCCATAAGTTTCTACGAGATTTAAAGTAACATTTTTGAAAATACATGACTTTAGATTTCATTAAGAAATCATGAAAAACACAGCCTTAACATTCAATATTTATAGGGAAAGTGGTCTAAACAAAGTATCTGTTTTAACCAATTTGGGTGCTAAACTTTAAAACACTGTGTATGGAAGTTAGCTATCTGAAAACTCTGATTGGGAAGAATACATTAACATATTTTAAGGTCAAATTACATCAGGTTCTTTCCAGTAAAAAAAAAAAATCTTTAGCATTGTACTAAAATGCTAATATATTTAAAACCTCAGAGACCCAATATCATGATCTTTCAGTATGATTTACTGAAGATGAAATGGATGATCTGCAGCAGCATTTTAGTACCTAGCTTTTTATTCAGAAGGAGAAAATGATTTTCAGGAGACATTCTTTGGAGGGGTAAAATTCAACTTAGGTTCTTGAATTGGAACTTAATGATTTAAAAACAATAAGTGCAAAAGTGGGGTCTTAGTTCACCATTACAGGTAGGGAGGTATGTACAGAGCTCTCTATACCTCAGCATGATTCAGAAACACTATACTCATTTTATGGCTGCAATTAAGGAGACAGATTCAAGAAACAAGAATCATTTTCTTGGTTTCCTTTCTTTTCTTTTTCTTTTATGTTTGTTCAGCTCCAATCCCAGACTGTGAACCAATACCAAACTGCATGGAAAGCCCATTTATCCAACAAATGTTTATACAGTAATTACCCTGCACAAGGCACTTTACTAGGCACTATTGGAATACAAAATTACATAAGATTTGTTGCCTCCTTTCAAGAAGCTTCGCCTCCTTTTAAATTTTTTATTGAAAACTAAAGGATTCCCTCAGCTAGCAGAACCCTTTCTTGAAACAAATAGGTTCAGGAAAGAACAAATCAACACATTGTTTTTTTCCCAGTCTCCTCTGGGAGCTGGGTAGTACAATAGGGAGAATGCTGGGGCTGGTGTCAGGAAGATTGGAATTCAAATTAACATCAGACACTTACCGCCTGTGTGACCCCCGAGTAAGGTATTTACCTCTGTTTGTCCTGGTTTCTTCAACTGTAAAATGGGGTACTAACAGCACCTACCTCATAGGATTATTGTGAGACTCAAATAAGATAATATAAATTCTTATTCCCTCTTCCTTTTATTTTTTTCTCTTCCCTTACCCTTCTCAGATACTGTTACCTTCATATATATATATGTAAATCTTATGTATATATATAAATCTTATGTGTATATATATATATATATATATATATATATATATATATATATTTAGTCACTTCTATGTTTCCCCCCTCTCATCTTTGAACATAAAGTCCTTAGGGTAGGGATCATTTTTTGCCTTTATTTGTATCCCAAGGTCTGACCCAGTGCCTAGTACACAGTAAACACTAATAAATATTGGTGGACTGCATGACACACTGGCCGTGTCTAAAATGTATGCCTCACTCTGCACCTGTAGTCAGTCACCTCTTTGCTTCATCATTATTCTTCCAAGGTCACCTTTGGTTATTGTACTGAAGGAGCTTTCGAAAGAGATAAGGCAAATCCATAAATATCTGAGTCACAAAGCAATATGTTATTTGTGCCAAATGAGCAATACAAACTAAGTGTCATCAGAGTGAACAGGAAGGGTCAGCTATTCCCAGGGTTTGGACTAAATGAGATTTGTGCATATTTCCTGAAACCTGAGATGAGACTCCCTTTTCAGTGACATAAAGTTTAAATCTGCAAAGGGACTTGTCAGCAGCAGTGGCAGATGTTTGAGGCCCTGTGCTATGAATATGGAGAGTTAATGACTACAGGTGGTTATTATACCAAAATGACAAATAAAAAAAATCCATAAAAAACCTGAGTGGTTTCTGCTAGCTTTGTTGGCATATTTTCAAACACTGAAAAATATTGCTCATAAATTCTCTTTCAAGTTGATTTTCTATTACTATTGATCCTATTGAAAAATTTTAATGAACACTCACACCACAATTGGTATTTAGTGTTATTGGGGGAAATAAGTGAGGTGTGTTGCTCAAGGATATATGGGAAGTCTCTACCTTGGGACAGTGAAGGATAAATCTCCTGTTGGATATAGTGTTATCTCAGTGGATACACAAGTGAAGCTCTGAGTTTACTATGGAGTCGCTTAAGTAGAACTTGCTAGTGGGTTTAGTCAAAGATTCTCTCTAAGCTTCTCTACCTGATGCTGAAGGTAAGTCCCCAGAGCTGCTGCCTAAGCCTCTAGCTTCAGTAGAAGCTTAAACACAAGTCACACTAGAGCAAAAACAACAGTAAGATTTCCCATTTATGGCAAAAGGCCCCATGGAAACAGATCCCAATGAAGTGGAAAGAATCTTGAGTTTGGAGCTACTTGCCACCTGTGTAACCTCAGATAAACATGGCATTATTCTTAGTTTCTTCATGTATAAAATGAAGGAATTGGACTCAATGGCTTCTAAACTCTCCAAGTTCTAAATTCTTTTTTTGGTATTGCTGTTGTTGTTTTGTTGTTTCAGTCATCTCTGATTACTTGTGATTCCATTTGGGGTTTTCTTGGCAAAAATACTGGAGTGGTTCATTATTTCCCTCTCCAGGTTATTTACAGATGAGGAAAAATGGTGAACAATGATAAGCGACTTGTCCAAGAACACAGCTAGTAACTGTCTAAGGCCAGATTTAAACTGAGATTTTCTTGATTTTAGGTCTAGCACTCAATCCACTATGGAACCTAGTTGTCCTAGATTTTGTATTTGCATACATACATACATATGGGCATATACACATTGTTATATATAATTCTAAGTAGAAGTAGCTCAAAATGGTTCCTAAGAGAGAACAAAAGGGAAGCACAATGAGAAATACATCCAAAAATTAATCCTGACTTCCTTGTTTTTAATTTAGTTCAATTAAATAAGCAATTATTAAGTACCTACTAAGTATAAAACTCAATGCTAAATGTGGGGACAAAGAGGAAGGATGGATTCACATAGAATATATTCTAATGTGGGAGTTAGAAGGGATAAGGATATAACAGTTATACAGATAAATAAGTGAAAAATATTTGAAGAGAGAAAATTAACAGAATCAAGTAAAATTTTCTAAAGGACATAGATTACACATAAATTTAAGCCTTAAAAGCAAATTAAAGATAATAAGAGAGGGAGGTAGGGATGAAATGTATACCAGGATAGCTATAGAAGTGCATAAAGGTATAGAGTGTAGCCAGGTATGATGGTATTTCCAGACACACCCAATTCCCTCAAGAGCACATCCTATGAAAAAGCACAAAGAAGGGAGATGATAATGGACACATTAGAAATCAGAGCATAGAAGGTACCAGTCACTTGGCAAATGAGAGACAGGATTTGAATCCAGTTCTTTGCCTTCCCACTCCAATTTTCTCTCCATCTAAGATGCAATGTAGCAACTCCTGTTTCTATTCATCACTTAGGTAGAAGCTCATGTCTTTTTAAGATCAACCCAGTGTGATCTCCCTGGATTTTCCTCTGCCCCAAACAACCAAATTCCTTTTTTCTCTTTCCCTTGTTTACAATGTACTGAGAGCTACTGAACTTAGTCCTTCACTGTTGTATCTGCCCTAGCTAATTATCACCTCCAAGATTTTTCTTTTTTTTATAATTTATTAATTTTATAATTATAATTTTTTGACAGTACATATGCATGGGTAATTTTTTTTAACAACATTATCCCCCGTATTCACTTTCCAAATTTTTCCCTCCGTCCCTCTACTCCCTCCCCTAGATGACAGGCAATCTCATATATATTAAGTGTGTTACAGTATATCCTAGATACAATATCTGTGTGTAAAACCAAATTTCTTGTTGCACGGTAAGAATTGGATTCCGAAGGTATAAGTAACCTGGGTATAAAGACAATAGTGCAAACATTTTGCACTCCTTTCCCAGTGTTTCTTCTCTGAGTACAGCTGTTTCTATCCATAAGATTTTTCAAAGATTACCAATGGTGGCTCAGAAATCTGATCCAGAGTTCTATCAGTATCCTGGGATGAAGTTCATCTAGATCTAATGATATGCATACATATACTCATTCCATCTCCTCATTTACCCAGAGTTTCAATTTCCTATTGACCATTTTGTTTTGTGTTTTCTAGTCTGAAAATTAAGAAAGAAAAAGAAATCCAAAAGAAAATAAGAGTTGAGCAGTTTAATTTTCTCTCCCTTGGCTCTCCTGTTATGATCCCATCCACCATAAGGAGCTATTGAAGCCTCTCTTTGGCCTTCCTAGAATTGTTCAGGGATCAAATAAAAACACAATACATATTAAAGTACTTTGAAAATTATAAAGTGCTATTGGTCATGATTCTAAAAGCAAAGGCCTATGTGAAGATGAATACACAATAGAGACCTGGTTCTATAAAAAAAAAAAAAATGTTAGAAGTCCTAAAGTCAAGATTCAGCAGAGTAAGGACATGAAATGTAAAGTAGCAGCAACAATAGGATATTTGAAAAACCATGTTGGCAACAAGAGGAAGGTCTAAGAAAGGATAAGATGACTATGTAGGGTGGACAGGATGATGATAACAGAAAGACCAAGGGAGAGACTATATCAGTCACACATATTGATTTGGAACTAGGGGCTCTGCTTCCAATTATCCACCAGGAATGGGCAGAATGAAAGAAAAAACATCTAGCCTATTGGGATAATGATTTTAAGTTCCTAAAAGTAATATGATCACTACCTAGAAAGTGAGGGGATTTAAATCAAGCAAAATCTCTCAACATTTAAAGGCAGCATTTTTTTTTCACATTAATCTTTTTTAATTAAAGCTTTTTATTTACAAAACATATGCATGGGTAATTTTTTCAACATTGATCCTTGTAAAACTTTTTGTTCCAAATTTTCCCCTCTTTCCCCCTGATAAGTTATAGATTTGGGATACCCAAATGAAAATGAAGTCTAGTAGCAGGTTCGGGGTGCAGGGAGTCAAATAGAGCTCCCCTGCAATCCCTTTGGATTCGGCGCAAGGATATGGAGTTAAATGGAGTTTCTTATAGAACAATAGTATTTCATAGCATTCATATACCACAATTTAGTCAGCCATTCTCCAAATGATAGGCATCCACTCAGCTTCCAGTTTCTTGCCACTACAAAAAGGGCTGCCACAAACACCCCTGCATAATTTTCACATTAATTTTGAGTGGATAGAGCAAGATGGAAAGAAGAGGAGGAAAATGTAAATATAAGCTTACTGAGCAGATCAGGCAAAGAATCCAGTATTTTTTTCTTTACCCTGGAAGATCAGGAAAACAAATTTGGTGTCCAATATTCTAAAAACTTAGAAGGAGTCAGGGACAGAGGGAAGACTTCTTTAAAAAAAAAAAAAAAGATTCTAATTACATTGGCAGGAAAAAGTAATGACTATGTAGACTTAATACTGTCTGGTTAAAGTGAGAACTGCAGCTTCTAAAGCCTGATTTTAGTCCTATGCACATGCATAGTGAATTATTCAACAGAAGCTGGCAGAAGCATACCTATTGAACACCAGATGTTGTCTTCTATCGCTATTGGATCTGGTCACATAGTGAAAACAAATTAGTGACATCTTTGGGAACACAGTAGCAATAGACTAGAAGGAGGAGGTTGTGGACCTTTTGACTTAACTCTTTCCTAAGTACATCAATAGAAGCCAAAAAGTTGGAGGGCAAAAGTCAATGATAATACTTGCAAGGGGATGTGGCCAAGTCATCTTGTCAGCTGCCAGGATAAGACTGTTGTGTCTTTTACATATACCAAAAAGGGGTCACTTGCTGAAATATTTCATTCTGCAAGCAACTTAAAGGCTAATGTGCACCACTTGGACAAGACCGATCATGTAAACTAAAGATTTAAAGCATAATGTCTGAGCATTTCCAAGCTGTGTGTGATGTTTCTGTATCACTGATAAATTAAAAATGTCTTAAAGAGGCAGTCTTAAAAAGAAGCAGACTATCAAAGTTTTTTCCTGAACTTACTTTTTTATTTGATCTATGTTATTTTTAAAAAATCTCAGCTATGAAAATATCCAGAACAGATCATTTTAAACCTAAGACTGAAATAGAAGGGAAGTTACAATTTTTTAACATGCCAAAGATGATTTTGAGTTTGTATTTATTTCACAGAAGTTACTCATTGTGCTAGCAAAAGTAGAATATAATAAAACCCTGAGATATCTACTATCTTCTTCGTGGTTCAATTTAGACTTGATTTTATTAGTGTAGCATCTTATCATCCAGAAATTGTAACCATCAGTATTTTCAGTGCCTCAAAAAAAAAAATTACAAATCTTGTTATTTCTCTTCTAAACAAGGAGTAGGGCATAGGAGTGAAACCTGTTTCTCTGGATATTTTCATTTTAGCTAATATTTATTAAGTGTTTAAATCACAATTTTGAGTATGGCATGAAACTACAAGAGAATCCTTGACATCAAGGAACTTACTATCTAATAAAGCAAGTAAGATAATATAAAAATAACTAAAATACAACATAAAATAATGGTTTAATGTGCATTCCAGTAGCATTTAAAAGCTTACAATTGCATTAAATGGAGATAGAAGTGAAGGATGGCTAGCATTTTAACATGTGTAAAAAGTTGGGGGGCAATGCTGGATATAGGAAATAAAGAAAATCAAAGACACAGATGTGGGCAAGGAGATGGTGACTCATCAAGTGAGAATGAAAGAAGCAACAAGCACTTGAGAGGGATCTTCCTATCGCAGATACTACCAATTTCTAGGCATGCAACTTTGGAATGATCCTTGACTCTGTATGCTCCTTAAACTGATCTGTCTTTCTAATTTCCCTAATTTTGTTCTGAGGCCCATTTAGTCACCTGGGATTGCACACTACTCTTTAATCTGCCTTACTCCATATCTATTCATCATTCAAGTTTTGTCATTTCCAACCCCAGCACATCCCTCACATCCAAGCCCTTTTCCATTCACATAGACTAAACCCTAATCCATCTCACCTGGACCACTACCTCCTTCCTAATTCCAGGCCCGGTACTCTTTGCACCTAGCTTATTTCTAGACTTATTTCATACTATTTCTCTTCACAAGTCCTAAGTACTAGAAAACCCATTTAGTTGTTTTTCCCACAAAATGGAATTCTAAGTCCTTCCTCTCTGTCTTAAATATAATGTCCTAAGAATGTGATCATTCTTCTCCTTTTCCTCCTACAATCTTTATAATTTCTCTCCAGGTTTAGTTCAGGGAGCAAACATTTCTAGGTCTTTTCAGCTCTTTCTAATTTTAATATTGTCTCCTAAAATTATTTTATATTCATTTATATTTTATCTATCTATATCTATATATATAATTTATTTTATAATCCTAATAAAATCTAAGTTTTGTAAAATCACAAATCACAAAAGTGATTTGTTATCGCAAGTGCCTAGTGAAGTATCTTGTATATGAGTGTTTAATGAAATTTGAATGAATAAATGAACAGGTCTAAAAAGGTTAGTTGGAGCCAGAGTGCATGGAACTTTTAGTAGTAAATTAAAGGTTTAAGATTTTATTCAGTAAGCAATAGACAGTTATTGAAGATTTCAGAGCAGAGGAGTGACATCACCAATGTTTTAGGAAGATTATTGTAGCAACAATGTATACATGAACTGGAAGGATTACATAAGGCCAGAAAATCCTAAAGGAGACCAGTTCCATAGTTCAGGGAAGAGATAATAAGGACCTAAACTAGGTTTGCAACAGAAATGGAAAGAAAGGGGCAGATTTGAAAGTCCAGAAATAGAATAGACAAGACTTGGGAATTGACTGTGGAACACAATGCAGAGGGAGCAGCCAAAGATAACCCCCAAAGTTTTTGAACATAGAAACTGGGAAGATGTCCTGTTTAACAAAAATTAGGACATTAGGAATATGAGCAGCTTCCAAGGAAAAGAAAGCACTTAGAAACATTATTTTCAAAAACATTTGTTTTTGGTTTTTTTTAAACAATCATGATTTGCATGCCAATCTCTTAAATATCCATGATTCCTGTAATTTATCTTTTTTTTGGTATAAATATACTTTTTTTAAAGTATATTTATACCAAAAAAAAAAAAAAAGATAAATCACAGGAAAATATTTAGAAAAAGAATGACTTTGAATTTACATATTTTTGAAAGGATTTAAAGAATTTTACAATTGTGTATAAAATTCATTGAACCGAAATCATTCTCAAATGTTTTCCATCTCTAAATAATAAACAGTACATACTTTTCACAATCAGGGAGTTGTTCTGTGTCCTCTCATCAAAAAAATAAAACAAAACTTGATAATCTACATGAGATAAAATTGAAAATCAACAAGTATGTAATCAGCAGCTATCGTATCATTAATGTTTCCAATAATACAGAACCTCATTTGGTCTTCTGGCTCAGGGAAATCTTTAGGTTTTAGCCACTTTGGGGAGGCTTAAGAATATCCCAGGAACACTTACTTGCCTAAATAAGGACTAGAATAACAAGATGCAACCCATAGCCAACACATGAGCCGAGTGCCACTCTTGAGTTATCACTAAATCCTACAAGTAAATTGTGAATTGTTGTAATCTTTTTGGAGGCAGATTGCACCGAGAGGGCATCTTGGTGGTGCAGTAAATAGAATGCTGGGTCTGACCTGAGCGCAAATCTGACCTCAGATACTTACTGGGTGACCCTGGGCAAGTTATTTTACCCTGTTTGTCTCAGTTTCCTCATCTGTAAAATAAGCTGGAGAAGGAAATGGCAAAACATTCCAATATATTTGCCCAGAAAACCTCTAATGGGATCATGAAGGGTCTTATATGATGGAAAAATGACTAAGAGGTGACACAGAGGAGACAGTACTGGGTCTGGAAGCATGAAGACCTTGAATTTAAAGCCTTTCTGCGACACTTACTCTGTGTTACACAGCTTAACTTAACATCTGTCTGCTTCAGTTTGTTCAATTGTAAAATGGAGGTCATTATAACACCTACCTCACGGGGTTCTTAAGAGGATCAAATGAGATAATATTTGTAAAGTGTTTAGCATAGTGCTTACACATAGTATTTGTCCTTCCTTCCTTTCTTTCTTCCTGTATAGTAGTACTATATTAAAAGTAAAAAGCTATAAAACCATTAATACTTTGACTCAGATATTACCCTAAGGATATTATTTGAGGTAGAAGGAATGCAGAATGACCCATCTTTATTCCATATATATGCATGTATATACATACATATATATCTTATGTATATATAAACATAATTTTTATAAGGGGGGAAGACCATAAACAACCTATCTTGTTAATGACTGGGAAATGGCTGAACACATTAGAGTATATGAACATAATGGAATATTAACAAACCAACAAAAAGTGAAAAGTATAAAGAAAACAAAAAATGAGATTTCTCTGAAGAGATACAGAATTAATAAACTAGAAACAATATTAATGAAACATACAACATATACATAGCATTATAATAATAATAATAATAATAATAATAGCAACAAATGAGAATCAGTATGGCATCATAGTGATCAGTCCTTGGAGTCATGGGGAAGGTTCAACCAGTATTTTCTGACACATTTGTGTGACTTTAGGCAAATTGCTTAACTACCGTTGCAGAGCAGATACAAATAAGCACTGGGGCAGTGAGTTTCCTTATTCCTAGAAAGGTAGCAAAGAAAAGAATTGAAATTCACTCATAGGTCCCTTGACTACAAATTCTTTGCTGTTTCTATTAAGCCTATCTACTGATTTCCCTTCCCTTTATTCTAGTCCTTTTAAGGTTCCAAGAAAAATAAAGCAGTTTCTTCCTTAAAAGCTTATGGTTCCTTGATCTAAACTAAAAAGCAGTGGTGTAGAAGTATAAGTTGGTATCAAGAGAATAGATGCTGTACCCTTAAATCTCAGTTTTACTCTGATGTGTTTACCAAGAAGAAACTTTTACTCAACAAGAAAAAGTTCATTTTCATGAAATTGGAAATTTCCAAGACATAGTTTTCCCTAACGTCCCACAAAGCCCTTCTCCTCCCAGAGCAGTCTTAGCATCCCCAATACTGAGAGGGAAATAAAAAGGGGTGAACTTTGTCCTCTCTGTGTAAAGCATATTTTTCCCCTTTCACTCTTCCCCTTATCTCATAATGTTTACAAGTACACACCATGACACTGGTGGTGGAAAATCTGATACCATCAGCACAAGTTGAACAAAATGAGAAGAAAAAAAATGTAAGCCCATCTGGACTTCCATATGTTCTGTAGCCCAGAGGCTAATATAATTCTTTGAATGTTGGTTATAAAGCAATGTGATATGTATAACTGCAACACAATGAGCTTACACAGAACAATCCTGTTTCGACTCAATAAACCATTGGAAGAATTAAAGGACAATCAACTCCCAATTATATGTGCATAGGTCATTCAGTTGTGGATGGTCTGAACTCCTGGTTAGTCACCCACCTATGGGAACTATTTACTTCCACATATTACTCTATGCATAGTTTCCCCAACATCTAATTGGGTTATAGGGTTTTTTCTTTTCAGATTTCAACAAGTATGATCTCTGACCCAAAACCCTCCACCATTCAACATTCTCCAGGAAATTCCCACCCTACCCTAAGGGGATTATAAAAACTTATGGACATGCAGTGATTACAGGAAGATGATGGCATAGGAACCAATCTAGGTTCCAGTTAAATAGAAAAAAACAGCAGGTAAAATCTCCTGGGGGACAATGTCATGCCAACTGAGCATCAAATGATCATACTAGGTAATTCATGCCAAGGGTCTCCACCTGGACAGATAATTAAACATCCAATCAAATGCTAAATAAATTTTCTTCATGCATACATGTGATGCTTCTATTCTCCTTTTGGAAAATCTTTAGCATCCATATCTCAATTACACCCGAAGGAAAGTTCAGACTCCTTAAACTGACATTGAAGTTTCACCTCAGTCTGCTGCCATACAATCTGTACAGTCTGATCTCTCATACTCTTCTTATCTATTTAGCATTGAACATTCACTAAATAAATTGTCATTAATTTATTTATTAAATATGGTATGGGAATCACTGTGAGATACTGGAGAAAATATAAAGTTTAGAATTACAGGTAGATAGAGTGATAGATAATGATTGAATGAGTGAGCAAATGAGTGAGTTATATATACAAAACAGATTTTGCATTTTTGTAAGAGTAAGACACAACCACATTAGAGATACACAAAATAATGTACTATTTGAGCTAAAAGAGGAAATGTACTAGGAAGCTTTCATAGAAACATGGCATTTGAGTTAGACTTTTAAGAATGGGTAAAAATTCATCAGGCAAAATGAGAGGAGGAAAGTAATTTCAGACATAGGAAACAATATGAGAAAATGCACTGAGGTGGCAAAACGAAGAGAGTTTCAGGAGACTGTTTTGAGGTATTTAGTAATTTTTAGTCATATCCAACTCTTCATGACCCTATTTGGGATACTGGAGTGGTTACCATTCTTTCTCCCAGACCAGATAAGGAAACTGAGGCAAACAGGATTAAGTGACTTACCAAGCTAATACATGTCTGAGTTCATTCTGAACTCAGGTCTTTCTGACTCTAAATTTAGCATTCTGTCCATTGCACCGCCTAGTTGCCCTCTTCAGGCACATATAATAATCTAATCTGACAAACACAGAGTTCATGGTGGGCAATAGTAAGATTATATCAAATTATTATTCATTTGACTCAGTAGTCAATAAAGAGCCATTCAATTTTGGATTAGAAAAATGACATGTCCCTATCTATGCATAACAAAGATTATTCTGGCTAAGTTTTTAAAGACAAATTTTAGATAGGAGAGAATGGAGGCAAGAAGTCTCTTCAGAGGTTACTGTAATAGTTCAAACTGAAGAAATAGAAAGTTCACAAAATCTCAAGATTTGAAGAGATTTCAATAACCACCTGGTCCAACAGCAGCCCAAGAAGGAACCCAGAAAATGACTATCCAACTTCGTTGTTTGAACACCTCCAGTGAATTGTACCAACAAATTACCATCTAAGGCAACATATTCCCATTTTAGACACATGTAATTATTTGAAATTTTTCTTGGTATTAAGCCTAAATTTATCTTCAATCTTTCCACTCATTGTCCCTGATTACATTCTGTGAAGTCAAAAAGAATAAATTTAATCCCTCTTACAATCTGAGACTTCCAAATACTTGAAAACGGTTCTTGTATTATTCCTCCATCTTATTTTCTTTTGATTGACTATTCCCAGTTCCCTATATGGCATGTACTCAAAACTCTTCATCAGTCTAATCATTGGTTTTTTCCTTAAACTGTATTACCGTGAGCTGAACTTTGTATCAGAAATGTGGTCACTCCAGGAGCAGATATAAAGAGACTAACATTTCTTCATTATGGAACCAAAGCTTTTCTTCATACCAGCACCAGAACATGTGAGTGTTCTTTGGTTGTCACATCACATTGCCAGCTCATTTTAAGGTTATAATCCATCAAAACCTCCAGAATAATTTCATCTTAACCATAGTTTCCCCATCTTCCCTTATGAAGCTCACTTTTTTAATCCAATTATAGAACTTTATAGTTATCTTGACTGGATTCCATCTATAAGATTCTCTAGACCATTAGAACTTTTTGGATTTTGATTCTGTTATTCAGTGTGCTTGCTATTCTTCTCAGGCTGATATAATCTGCAAAGTATATGAGCAGTTATGCCTTCATCAAAATCATTGATAAAAATATCAGATAGCATAGGGCTAAACACAGATACCTGGCCACTTCACTAGAGACTTCTTGGCAAGTTAACATCAAATTATTAAAGGCAATTCTTTGAAACCAGTTACTCAATCAATTCTAAATTCATATAATTTTATTATGTTCTGGACCTCAGCTCTCATCTTCTCTACAAAAAGAATATGAAATACTTTATCAAATTATTTATTAGAACCTCTTCATCTAATAGTTTAGTAAAACTGTTCTCTCCCCCCCCAAAAAAAAAGATATCTTTTCTTTGGGAAATCCTGATGGTCCTTTATATGATTGGTTCCTTTTTCAAGCTGTTTATTCACCATCTTTTTTAATGATCTTGAATTTTCCCAGGAATTGAAATCAAACTAATTAGCCCACAGTGCAATCTCAATTTTCTTACTTTTTTAAAAAAATTGGAACATTTGCTATTTTCTTCAGTCCTGTGATATCTACCTCTTTCTCAGTCTTTACAATCTTCCAAATATTAATCACATTGACTAAACAATCATATCCACCAATTCTTTCAAGGATATATTGCAATGGACCAGATGTTTTCATCAAAGGCAACTAGGTGCTTTTTTCATCATCTACTTACCTAACTTGAATATCAACTTCCTTTTAGAAATCTTTTTTTTAATATTTGCAATTAAAATAGAATCTTTCTTGATAGAAAAAGAAGAAAAACAAAAATTGAATAACTCTGCTTTCTGTTCTTTTAGTTGTCAAATATCACAATCCCATCTAGTATAATCAATGGTCCTATTATTCCTTTCATTCTCCTCTATCTTTCTCCAAATAAAGCTCATTTAAAATAAATAAATAAATAAATGCATGCACAAGGAGAATGGAGAGACTTAATGGAAGTCTTCTCATGCCAGTAGCCTCAAGCACTTGTAAAATGCTTAGCACAATGACTGGCACAAACTAGGCATTTAATAAATATTGTTCCTTCCCTTTAGCCCAGGAATGCTCCCACAAGGATGGAGATGAGGAGTACTGGAATAATGTCTGCAAGGGTTTCTCTGTTCCAATGAACAGCAAACATATTATCTCTTTTTTTCCAAAGAAAAAGATGATGATGAGTAACATTTAAGTAGCACTTACTAGGTGTCGGGCACTGTGCTAATAACTTTTCAATTATTATCTCATTTGATTCTCATTACAACCCTGTAAGATAGATACTATTATTGCTCTTATTTATAAAAGTAAAGTTATTTGCCCAGAGTCATGGAGCTAGCAAGTGACAGATTCTTAAGTTTTTCCTATTCATGACCTCTTTTTTTCTCAAGAAATTTTTATAAGACCCCAGCTTATAGATATATAAAATAGACATACCAATCAAACATTTAATGATAGTAAATCATACTTTCACAATGCTCACATTCAGTGCTGTGACCACACATGAAATCATGACTCATACTTTAAGAAGCTTTGTCTTAGGCTACATTTGAATTCATGTCTTTTTGACTCCAGGTTCAGTAGCCTACCCCCTTCAAATAGTCCATCAAACAAGCAGATATTCAGCTAACCCTTCCTCAAAATCTCCATTTCTAATTGAATCTCACCAAATTGGAGTCCTCCTAGGTGTAAATCTCGTGAAATAATAATTCAGCCATTTTTTTCAATTACATGCTTTTCTCCCAGAAACCTACTCTTTTGGGGATTTGAAGTAAAACATATTATAAAGAAGAATTTGTGAATATTAAAGAAGATAGAGTGGTTTATAGTTCACTAGTTTCTGTATCCAAGAGATCAAGGTTCTTAGCAGTTTGAGTCTCTCCCCTCCACCATGTCTTTGTTCTAACAGGCACCAAGGACCCATGACATCAGCAGGTAATATCTTGACTCATAAGAGAATTGGATTTAAGTGAGGCCAGAAGTGTGCAAAGTCATCAGCTCCTCTCTCTTCTCCGGAGTTGTCAATCTACTAGCAAGTCAGAGGCCTGGATCATTGGCAATGGATAGGGATGCAGTGGCAGACCTTGGCAATTTAAATGCCTGATGTGTAGTTGGGGCTTAATAAGTATAGAATTGAATTGAATTGAATTTCAATCCAAAGTCAATGACTTCAAAATCAATCCACGTGGTTTTGTTTGTAGTTGTGGTCGTTGCTGTCGTTTTGGTACAGTTTGTTGTTGTTATTGCTGTTGTTTGCATTTCTTAATACATATAGATCAGAGAAAATTAGAGGATATCTGGACTTATAATATTCAAAAGAGAAAAGTATCTTTCTATATGCACAAACTTATTCATTTGTCTTTTTGGCAACAATAAGAATTTTAATTTTCCATCTTTACATTTTGTGATCATTTCATTTAAACACACACATACACACTCATATCTTTCTTTTTAAAAGCAGTTTTCTGCATTTCAATACAAAGATTGTATTGCTAAATATGAAAATGGCCTTGACTTTTGTTCCTATGTTTTTTCCAATGTTGTCCCAGTTTTCATGTCTAAAAGCCTTACCAGCTTTAACTATTGGCCTTTTAGTCTACTTCTTTATGAAATTAAATATAAATTGATCTTATTGATCTTATTTAATTTTTTCTAATTTTTCTTTTACTGACATCTTTTAAAAGTGGAAATTGCAATGATTTTTATGCAGATAATGTGAAGAAAAAAAAGTAGTTTTATGGGTTTTTTCCTTTTTTCCTTTAGTCCCCTTGTATTAAAATCCAGTCAAAACTATTGATTCGTGAAAGAACTTAAAAGACCCATGACTGAATATCCAGAATTAGCAAATGTTAAATGTCCATGTATAATTTACAGAGATTGCAGTATGCTAATGAAAATTTCCCATTTACTCATACTTGGAAGCAATTTTGAGTTCAAAGACTCAATGTAGTAAGAAAGAAAGAACAGGCTAGTTTTGCTAAACTCTCTACTGTAGGTAAACAGGTTCAAGATCATCCTTTCAGAAATAAAATAATGGATTTTGAGTTCAAGAGCTTGAGTTCAAATTTGACTTTTCCTATTTATTACATGTATAAAATTGGATAATCCCTCTCCAATCTGGTCTTTTATTTCCTCAATTACAAATGAAAGAATATTAGAGGTATCAAACATACACCCACAAAATTCCAGTTACTGAAGCAAAAGAAATTATAATTAGGAAACTTTAAAAAATATAATACATCATAGATAATGTTAATTAGCAGTTTTCTAAGTCAATATGAGCCAGTGGGATCTGTTTTTATTTGAATGTCTGACACCACTAGAGTAGAAGGTCTATGGGATCTCTTTCAACTATTAATTTATGATTTGGGGAATTAATCATGGATCTCAGATGGAACTGAATCTCTATAGTTGATGGATGCTGAGTCAAATATGTCGCAGCACAGAGAAAGAAAATTTGAGGGACTTTCAGAATTTGACAAAGGAAAGAGTTTTTAAAAACTACCCCTAAGTCTCACAAATAAAAATTTCTCATCCTGACTTCTCTTCTCTGCTCCATTCTTTTATCTCTAACTACTTACAGGACATCTCTACTAGGATATCCTGACAGAATTGTACCCAAAGTCAAATTTGTTTTCATTTCCCCAAAGTCTGTCCTTCCTAACTTTGCTACTTTTCTTTTTCTAGCAGCATCACTATTCACCCTGTCTCTCATACTTGAGAGTTTGGTAATTTATTGATGCTCTTTTTTCTCTAAGCTCTCACATCCATTTTCCAGAGGAGCAAACCCTGTTGAGATTGGATCCTGTCAGACTTGTCACAATCAAAACCAACTACCAGCAGCCACAAGTGGGTCAAACCAACACCTTTCCATCAACACTCAATGAAACTAACCCGGACCCTATGCCCAAGGAATAACAGCTGGGGGATCAAGCCTCATGAGCCTTACTTGGTAACTTCCTCAACAGGTAGCCTGGACGTCATCAGGAGCCAAAACTACTGAAAACCCAGGAAAAAAAAGTTCTTGTCGGCAAAACCCTCAGCACCATCAAATGACTCTCTATCAAAAATAGATATGGTTTTATCAATAAAAATAGAGTTAAAGAAGATATCAATTGTCTTGCTGTTACATGCAAAGGACTCTGATACTGAAGTCACCAATATCTTTCTTTTGTTTCTTACCTCTAGAAGATGAGTTTCTTGAGACCAAGGACTGTCTTACTTTCTATTTGAATCCAAGAATTTTGCACATAGTAATCACTTAATAAATGCTTTCTCATTCATTCATTAATATCTAGTCAGTAGCACTATAAAACCTATCTTTGCTATATCTCATAGACTCAAACATTCCTTCTTCTCTATTCCCAAAGTCAGTCTATTCCCAATGCTTCTTTAATGATTATGGCAGTAGCCTTTAGCAGACTTTCTACCTCCATTCTTTCTCTCTTTCCACATACCCAATACCCCATTGACAGACTAATCATTTTTTACATGTCATTCTTTTGTTCAAAAGTCTCCTACCTTTATCTATCATATTTTTCTCCTCTCAGTCCCACTCATACCTTATACAACATTGGTGCATGTTATAGGAATTTTTTATTTCCTTTCATTGTTTGGATTTCAAAACCATTCTTCTTACAAATTTTGATTGACTAAAAGTCTCTCTTAATTATTAATGAGGTCCTGAGTGTTAGGTGTAGTTGGTAGAGAGAAGTTGAAGAAATGATAAAAATTATTCCTTGGGGCAGGCAGGAAGAAGACTCCGATAAGCTAGACCAGTTTAGTTCCACAGACCAACCCTCTGAAGGTAATCCAGTCAGAAATCCAAGTTATGTTAAGTCCCTAAGGCTAAACTCTCCCAACAAAACAGTTTATGAATCATGGTTTCCCTACTGTCCTCCTTTGGGTCAGTCTACCAGGGCACTCTGCCTCAGGGTGTCTTTTTTTTACCCCTCCCTCACACCTGATAGTATTTCACTATGCTTCTCAATGCCATATCTTCTCCTTATAGCTAATGAATTCTCTTAGGATTTAGCCTGACAGGTAAGGATATATCCCAACTTCATGAGGTGTTCCTTTCCTATTAGGTAATTGTGAGTTCTACTGATAAACTTGTCTTTCATATGCTCTCCCACTCTAATACTTATTCACTATACCTGGTGTCTATTGTATCCCTTCATTTTGTCTATAACTTATTTCCCTATAAAAGTCTACTTTTTGCCAAAGAGAATGGCCATTGTGAATTTTTCCCATGACTAGAACCCAACATTTAACACCTACCATCAGCTGGTGTCTACATAAGCCATACCAATCTGTCCCATGGGATATGAAAATTTCCTTAGAAATTTAAACATTTATTAGTTAAGCAGTTATAGGAAAAATCTCAAATCTTACTGACTTTTGAGTGACATATAAATCCTCCTCCTCAAACAATCAGTTTATTTGTAAATCCTCTAAATGAGATTTAATCTGTAACCTGATGTAATTACTTATAAAGTTTGTTTGATAAAGTTTGTTTCTTAGGGGATGTTTGAGAATATGACTCCGTTTAAATTTGTTAAACTTTATGACATTGAAGGAAGTATGAGATTATGATTTATCTTCTCTTTAACTTTTATGGCCTAAGAGGAATGTACAAGACTGCAATGTGTAAATGAAATATTTCTCTATCCCTCTGATGTAATTTTGCCTATAAGAAGCTTTGTTAGAAATCTCATGATTGTCTGGGTTTTCTCTGAGTCTTATAAAATCAAGATTTTTTTTACTGCCAAAATTTCTGCAGTATGTTAAATATATATTTGGCAGCAATTGTCTACCACATCAACTCAGAGAGAAGATATTTCTCTGATAATATGGATTAAAAATGTTTGTTAACGTGAATAAATTATTTTGTGCCATTGAGTGAGTCATTTTTAGTTTTTTAAGGCTCAGTTTCTTCAATTATTAAATAAGGTAGAGAGAAATTATCTACATATTCAACAATATAGCCAGTAAATTCCCTTCCAGGTCTAAATCTGTGATTCCCTGAACCTATAGTCTCTAATGTCCCTTCTTGCTCCAGATTCTACTAATTCAATTGAAAAGCAAA
Organism: Sminthopsis crassicaudata; assembly: GCF_048593235.1. NCBI lineage: Eukaryota > Metazoa > Chordata > Mammalia > Dasyuromorphia > Dasyuridae > Sminthopsis > Sminthopsis crassicaudata. The sequence continues at coordinate 98,520,159 of NC_133619.1, forward strand.
GAGGAAAGGGTTATTGAAAAATCAATCTGAAGAACAATGGGGAAAGGGAAATCATAAAAAGTTTTCACCAAAGCTTTCTAGAAAGGCAGAACTAGCCTCGATAGAGGAGAGAAACAGCTGTTTCTATTTTTTTTCTCATTTTCTCTTTGTTATGGAAATGAAGACACAGGTTAAAAAGGAGAGCTTTTGTGGGCCCCAATTTAAAAACATACCCCACTGGCAATGGAGCACCAGCCTCTGGTGCTGTCTCTGCCTTTCCAGGAAGGGCTGTGCTAGGAGACCAGCTCTTGGGAAGGAAACAGACTTGTCAGATCACTTAGAAAACAGCAGACCAGCTGTCACTCTGTTGCACAACACTTAGGTTTTAATTTTATCCCAAAGACACAGGAACAGGCGTCAGATACCACCTTTTATTCTCTTAAGTAATCTGATGGAACTGAGATTCCCAGAGTTACAGGAAAAAATGTAATCAGAGCTGCTAAGATAGAAAAAGAAATGGGGAATGGGAGAAAGGAGTCTTTATTCCAAATTTTCAAAGCATCTTCTTAATTAGGGCTGTAGCCTTTAAAAAATAAAAATAAAACTTCTATTTTCCCCAGTATAAAACTCCAATTCGAAAGGAAATTGGATACCTGCATGTGCCTGAATGAGCAGGCTGTTAGGCAGCTAATCACTGTGTGCAATTCAATTACCTAATTATAATGGGCAAGGGAAGGAATTTGTGGGAGCAGTCTCCCCACCAAATATTGCAAATTTGAATAAGAAGATTTAACTGCAAGGGTACAGGAGTTCTCTCACCCATTGCCTAATGAGTTATAAAGTTTTGAAACCCAGGAAGGTATTAGCTAAGCATTGTTTATGGCATAGTGAAAAGACAAATGTTCTTGGGCTTTCTGAATAGACCTTCTTTGCTTTTCAATTGAATTAGTAGAATCTGGAGCAAGAAGGGACATTAGAGACTATAGGTTCAGGGAATCACAGATTCAGACCTGGAAGGCAATTTACTGGCTATGTTGTTGAATATGTAGATAATTTCTCTCTGCCTTATTTAATAATTGAAGAAACTGAGCCTTAAAAAACTAAAACTCCCTCAGTCAAATTTAAAAGTATTCTGAAGAGAGTAAGAGGTCAATGGTAACTTAAAATCTGACAAGGTGCTCATTTCAAAAGGGCATAAAGACAGCTACACTGGGTTCCAAGTGAAGCAGAACTCATTCTCTTTCACACCATGGCACAATGGACTGACTAGAAGATGGGACTGGGAATTAAAAAGCTTGAATTATATTCCTGCCTTTGTCACAGACCTCCTTGAATGACCTTTGTCAAGTTACTTAATCATTGTTCAAGGTGGTCATCTATAACATCACAGCAGGTTAATAGAATCAAAGAAAGCACAAATATAATTATTCCTTACACTCCTTACATACCTGATAAATGGATCTCCCAAATCTCCCAATTCTGAGTTTTATATTCTTTCTACCATATACTTTTTAATATATTGTCCCATTGTCTCTAAAATGGATGGGATGAACAAAAAGCCACAATTCTATGGAAAGAAGAACTGAGTAGGCCAGATCTGCAATAGCTTATTCATGTTGATTTCCTCTCTTTTCTTTGCGCTGCTCCATACCAACTCTCTACACCAAAGGTACATAATACACTTTCTTTCTAATCTGCTACCAATTCAAACATAGAATTTCTTTACAGAAATGAGAAATCAGGGGAGGAAATTGAATACTCTGGTATCAAGCTGTAACAAAAAATAATATCCATCAATCAATGAAAAAAAATTAGAACTTAAGCAAAAGAGAAGTATTTGAGGCATTATTTTGAAGGGGAAAAAAAAGGAAGTAAACTGAATAGTCAATTTATAAGTACTCCAAATAAGAAACAAAGTTAATAAGCATGATTATATTGAAAATGCTAATTAATAAAACCAATTCTCTCATGTTTTAGGAAATTATTTTTATAAAGAAACAAAATGAAACAAATTAAGTAGAAAGAACAAGGACAAAAAAGACCTGAGGTTCTAATGATATTAGAACTTAAAAAATCAAGAGAAGATAAGGAAGAAGAATTTAATTTATACCTAAATCCCATGTTCTCTTATAGGTAAATCAATATTTTCAGTAGGAGTGATAATCCAGGAAGTAGTCCTGCAAGTGAAGAGAAGTATAATAAATAAAGGGAAACTAGAAATGCTCCATTTTCATTCTATAAGTGAGAGAAAAAAACAGTAATTTCTTTAGATAGCCAACAAAACTGTGACCTCTTGGAAAAATAAGAAATGAGAAGGATTTAAATGGCAGAAAGATATAAGGATCTCAACCTAGAAAAGGAAAGGAAGATTATTAGAGGAGAAACTATATGCCTATAATAAGAAAAGAAGTTTATATTTAGAATAAATTTGTGCATCAGAAGATAAACCCTCTCCAAGAAAAGGTTTTCCATTCCAGAACTTCATTCTAGATGGTAATGAAGGCAGAGACTATATGAATGCCCAAGGATAATTAGTACCCAAGATCATAGAACCACTGAAAACCTAAAACAGAATAATTTGGACTTAAGAATAGTAAGAGCTCATATCTAGCAGACTGGCTAATATGAAAAAAAAAAAGGAAAACAATAAAAGCTAAGGGAAACAGGGGTTGGTGAACTTGTGAACTGATCCAACCATTCTGGAGAATAATTTGGAGCAATGTCTAAAGGGCTATTAAATTGTGCATGCTCTTTGACTTAGTAATACCACTCCAAGCTTTATATTCCTGAGAGATCAAAAAAAGGAGAAAGGGGAAGATCATTTGTCCAAAAATATTTATATTAGTTCCTTTTATAGTGACAAAGAATTTGAAGCCAAGAGAATGCCCACAAATTTGGGGAATGCCTGAACAAATTATAATATATAACTATAATGTAATATTACTTTGTTATATTAAAGAATATGCAGGATGATTTCATAAAAATATGGAAAGACTAGTTTAAACTGATGCAAAGTGAAGTAAACAGAACCAGAACATTGTGCACAGTAATAGTAATACTGTACAATGATTTGAATTATTTAGCTATTCTCAGTAATACAATGATCAAAGACAATTCCAAAGGACTCATGGCAGATTAATGCATATTATTTTTCACTTTCTGCATTTTTTCATGGGTTTTTCACCTTTTGAATCTTTTTTCTTTTACAACATGACTAATATGGTAATGTGTTTTGCATTATTAAGCATGTTTAACATGTCAAATAGCTTATTATGTCAGGGAGAGAAGTAAGGAAAAGAGAAAAAAATGGAACCCCCCAAATTTTTTAAAACAAATGGTAAAAAATACATGAAACTGTGAAAAAATAAAATATTATTTTTAAATGAATGTTTAAAATTTTCTTTACATGCAATTGGGAATTTTTTTTACTTAAGAATGGTGAAAAACAAAGTAAGAACAAGAGATAGGATCAGACCCCATAATTGGAACATAGTGATTTCCTACTATATAATATTATTTTCATTCAATATTGTTTCATAGACTGATATTTCTAAGAGAAAAAAGAATGGAAGGGAGGCAGTAGAAGGTAATGTCTACAAATGCAGTAAAATAGGATAACAGGAAAGAGTTCAGATTCAACATTTCAAAAACGTAATTCTCATGAGAAACACAGGGAAAAAAAACAGAAGGAATAAGTCAAAGTGTAGCCATGATTTGAAGATTCAAAATGCTACTTCTTGGCAGTGATTGTCTTCCAAACTTTAAATATTTGCCCATCTCATTCCACCTCTTGGCAATCTCTAGCTTCTTTATGTTTTTGTTTCATTCCAAGACATTTTTATTTTTTTATTGAACCTTTTTTACATGGATAATTTTCAACATTCACCCTTACAAAATCTTGTGTTCTAATTTTTTCCCTGCCTGCCCTCTCCTAGAATCTCTGGCTTCTTTAAAGATTGAAGTCAAATGCAGAAGGCTTTTTCAGTCACTAGCTAATTCTCTATAAGGTTACCTTTCTTCTACACTGTATCTGTCAATTTTTTTATACTCTTTCTTCTCCAATAATATGCAAGCTACAGGAGGGCAGGAATTAATCATATTTTGCCATTTTTGTATTCCTGATACTGAGTTCAATGCCTCTCAAATAATTAGTGCATAATAAATGCTGGTTGATTGATTGATCCTGTTAGGCAGTGTAAATGTTTAGTTGTTCTTCCAGCACTTTTTCTTCTCCTTTTTCAATCTTTTTTACAACATATGGCTCATTGGACAGAGGAAAAGACATATCCAGAAATGAGTGTGATGTTCAAATAAATGGCACTAAAAATTTAAAAATATAAATGAAATAACCCAAAGTTAGAATTATTATTAGTATTTAAAATTTAATTAAGATTATGGATAAAATCATCACATAATGCTTGATTCCATCAGAATTCCTATTTGAAATTCCACATGTATTTTTACTTTAATAATAATTATTTATCTCCTTTAAAAAGATTTGATGGTTGTCTCAGTCTATGTGTCTGCTTTCAGGAGAAAAATCACTCTGAGAATCCTTCCAAATACTAAGATTTAAGAAAACCAATCAGTTGGATCTGCCTATGTAATGATATAGCATGAGATTCACACTTTGTGGCCTCTGCCAATTTCTAAATAGATGGGTCTTGTTGACCAACTGACTCACAAGCTACAGATGGTGCCAAAATTGGAATTAGGATTCATTCCTTCTAGGCAAGTTCTAAAAATTCTTCATACTGTATTTAGAAATTGTGTTCTGGTCTACTACTGTCCAACGAGGCTTTATGCTTTCACTATGACACATTAAAATGATCACAAAACAAAAGCTTATGTGTCCTGGGGAATAGACATTTCTGGTTGAAAACATGAACATTTAAAAATTTTAATATTAAAAATTGTCCCCTCATGATAAGACGTAGTATAACATGATAAAGTCCACTCTGAAACTAGGAACACCAGAGTCATAGTTATACATCTGATACTGTTCATGTGACCCTGAGCAAGTCATTAAATCTTTGTTCCCCTCAGTTTCCTCAAAAATAAAATGGGGGAAATAATATCTACCTCCCAGTGTGATTAAGGTAATATTTATAAAAGTACTTAGCATAATAGCTGACATATAGTAGGTGCTAGTAAATGTTTATTTCTTCTTCTCCCCAATAGTCCCCATCTCTTCCATATGTACTGTCTATCTATGCTGCCTACCCCAAGTCCCAGAAATTTATGCATGCTTGCCTTGATCAAATTCTTTTGAAATAACTTTACTGATGTGTAATAATCAAATACTGCTGAAACATCTCAAACCCCAAGTTTACATTGTTATGACCCACCCAGGGAGATCTGGTTCTTACTCATCTCACCCTATACATACTTCCTTCAATTCCACTCCCTGCATATACCTTCCTCTGAAACTAATTGCCTTTTTATATTGTTTCAAAAGATCATGAAGTTGTGGTTTTATGAGTCAGTTGAAGATATTAGAAGATGCGTCCATGTAATATTTAGAGAGATGCATTTTCTACTATTTATATAAACTGCTTCCTCATCAATCTATCACTCTGTAACTTTCTGAGTTGTAAGAATACTTGTAAGTCGTAACAGTTACCTGAGCAAAATTGTGAAATAAGTGATTTGTCTTCATGGTATAACAGAAATTACATTAGTTTGGGTTATAGCTCCAATTCTGCAAATCATCAAACTTTTATGAATCTCTTTCATCATATTATAATATCATCATTATTACTTCCACCACCACTACTTCCCCCTCTGACAAATATAATACTGACCCTTCAAAATTTAAGAACACGTAGATATTGCAATGCTAAATATCTATGAACTTCAAATTATGGTAAATAAAAAGCTGTCAAACCATAAACACCTTGCATAAGAAATAAAATCCATGGGGGAAGAGAATATCTATTCTGCTCTCCTATTGGCTGCTGTTGTTTGTCCTTCATGGTTTTCCCAAAGGGCTCCCCATGAATTTGCAGAAAATGAGCTTACATTCTAAAATTCTTATTCAATTACAAAAAGCTATTATTCTGTCTAGCTAAGAAATAATCCATGAAACAGAACATTAAATGTAAAAGTAATAGGAAGGTAGCACCTTATCCCAGGACTGTCTCTACTGAAGATGAGAAGGAAAACCATGGTAGTAACAACTTTACATTTATGTTTCTCTTTAAAAAATTTTAAATCATTTATATATATTATCTCACTGAGTTTTTGAGTAAAATGAGAAAATGAATCAAATGAGTTCTTGACAAAGGAGGATCTTTTGAGTCTCTTCCAGCTCTGAAGATTTTAAGATTCTCTGATGCACAGTGAGCAATCCCCTAAACATTTAAAGAGGAGGACAGCAAAAGTAAAGGATGGAAAGACAAAAGATCAACCTCAGATATTTATTATTGCTTCAAGTCAGTCAGTCTGTCCTTCCAAAGAAAAGTGGTTGGTCTACTTTATCTAACATATTCATTGTCATGAAGGAATTTAGGAATATCTTATTGGCATTTAGAAGTCACCTCCACAAAATGAAGACTAATAAAGATATTCTTAGTGGCACTGATAAAACAAGGCAATTACCCATTAGCAAGCTTTATTTCCTGCTAATGAGATGTAAAAATGTTGTATTTATAACTATAATACCAGATTTTTTCTGTACTAAAATATGAAAGCTTTCACGTGTCTTATTAAAGGTTGTCACATCCCATTAGCAAATTTGATCTTCACCTGAGTGGTGGAGGAAGAATAGTGTGAATGGCAGTCCTTATTAATAAACTTTGTGAAGACACATGTGGTCCTCTCCTGGTAATCTTCCCTGTTTTCTTAGTTGCTGCTAGTGTTACTGTTATTTATTAAGATGCAATTGTCTTCCACAGTAAGACCATCTGTGTTGCAAATTACAAAAGCAAATACAAGATCTGTACCATTTATAGGAACTCATCCCCCATCCCAAAGATCCTCTTGCATAGACTTGCCTGAGGCATTATCACAGTAAAGAAAACAAAGTTGTTGTTTTTTGTTGAGTTTTGGAGAAGGGAATATAGCAACAACTGCTGTCTTGACAGCGCAAGAGTAGATACATATGACCATAGGAACACAAGCACATATACACAGACTCCAATGCCACAATCCCCTCTAGCTTTCTCAGGCTGTCATAACCAACATAGGAAAAGAAAAAGAAATCAGCATATCTGGGTCCAAAGCAGCCAAAACCCTAATTTAGACCTTTATTACCTCTTTCCAGAGCTATTTCAGTAGTTCTAAGTGCAACTTAAAGTTTTATTCCTCTCCCATCCATCTGTCATATAAATGCTAAAATAATTTTCCTAAAGGAAATCACCCCTTGAATGCACCCTGACTGAAAGAATTCTAGTAGTTTCCTATTAACTACAGGATAAACCCTTTGTTTGGCACCTTTTCTTAACCTTTTCAGTCCATTCAAACTCTTTATTAATTCTATTCCTTGAATTCCAACCTACCTTGAATGCTCCCATCCCTGAGCTACTTCAATAGTGTCCCTATGTCTATACCTGAAATATTCTTCCTCCTTACTTCCAATTCTTCTGATTCCTGGTTTTCTTCAAGACTTGGCTCAAACATTGTCTTCTGCAAGAAGCCTTCCTGGTACCCCTAGGGGTATGTATGTGTGTATGTGTGTGTGTGTGTGTGTGTGTGTGTATGTAATGTATATATGCAGATATATATATACATATATACATATATAAATGTCTGATTTGCTCATATGTATATATATATATATATATATATATATATATATTTATATATAGCTGTGTATATTTATATCTATCTATAGCTATCTATGCAAATCACTTAATTTCCCTGGGCCTTAATTTTTTTCATCTATAAAATTAAGGTATTAAATAATGTGGACTTCTAGCACTAGAGATATAATCTGTCTTTTATCCTCCCCTCAAAGATGACCAGTTATATATGCAAGAGAATAACTGACTAATTTATAATATCAATCAACTACTCTTTTTGCCTTGTCCTTATATATTGATAACAAGCAGGGCCTTTTGGGAAAAAAGTTTGGTACCCTTGACCACTTCCAAATACAATTTTAATACATTATTTGGCACATCTTAAGCAAGTTTAAGCAAGACACATAAGTTTATGGCCCAGAGCCAGAGACTCTGGATATTTACATGGACTAAGTTGTTTGGGGAAATGGGGAGAAAATGCTACCAAACTCATTCTCTATGACTTTGGAGATGCAGAATTTCTGTAGGTAATCAAAAATTATCGCTTATGTGAAGATATCTATAGAAGTATATAAAAGGGCTCCCAACCCTCATGTAATTCTTTATGTTGAATAATAGGACAGCCTTTATTTTACTCCAAAGGGGGAAATGTAAAAGGTAAAAAAATTCACTGTTGTTCATTACCAATAAAAACAATTCTCTCTCCCTATCTAGCGAGTCTCATTTTGCCCCTAAGAATATAGATTCATAGCACCATTCTATCATGTTAATTCCTCCATGAGGGAAAAGCATTTGAGAATTTGACTGGAAGTTAAGTTCTCACCGACTTAACCTGTACAAAATAAATAACTTACCATCATCATAAAAACCAGATGGCTCCATCTTTTCTTCCCAGGACTGGGTTTGTGACCTCAGTATGATTCAAACCCCCTCACCTCCTTTCTTAAGTGGCACTGTACAAAACTCTTCCCTCTTTTACTCATTGTCTAGGGGTATTGCTCTTATCACTTCACCATTTAATTACAAATATTACAACTTCTTGAGCCATGTCATTTGGCCATCTTTCTCCTCAGTCATTTGTAAGTTTTCATGACCCCATCTGGGGTTTTCTTGGCAAAAATACTGGAGTGATTTGCCATTTCTTTCTCTGGTTTGTTTTACAGATTAGTCAACTGAGGCAAACAGGGTTAAGTGACTTGCCCAGAATCACATAGGTAGTAAGTTTCTGAGGAGAGATTTGAACTCAGTTCTTCCTGACTTCAGCCCCAACACTCTACCCAATGCCAATTAGCTGTCCTAGATCTTAAGGCTATTACAGGTCTTTGAGTTCTGGTCAATGTTTTGTTATCTTTGGCTCTCTCTGGGAAATGATGAATTCTGCAAGTCTATGAACTCTTCTTTTGAGCCTCTGGCTCAAATCTTCAATAGTCTGAACCACTTAAATCATCTCCAAAGGTTAAGAACTATCATCCTGAAGACCAAGGATATTTTCATCCCTTCTAATGTGATTTATCAAAGTCTCAAATGAAGTGTTGATAAGAATATTCACACCTTTTAAGGAGATCTAATCAAAGTCCTTTTTGGAAACCTGGTCCTTTAACCTCACCAAACTGACCACATTTAATGTTTGTCTTATTTACTGCTGTGAGCTTTTCAAGGTAACAGATACAGAAAACATCAAAGAAAACATCTATGGCAAATTTGTATCAAAAACTTCGTCTTTGCTACTTCCTTAGCAACAACTTCTGATCTTTTCTCCAACTAATGGCATTTGCAATGTGTATAGAATCTCCCTTTGCAGCTGAAGAGCTCTGCAGAAGTTAAGGGGTACCAGATACAATGGAGATAGTTTGTTTTGAAGAGACACTGAGTGAATTTTAAAAAGGTTCTTACCTCCTCTACTGCTAGTATCTTCCCTCTGAAATTACTTTCTATTTGCACTATTTATATCTTGTATGTACAGTTATTTGCATATTGACTCTCTCCTTATAAGGTGAATTCCTTGAGGTCATTATAGTTTATAGTTCTGCTTTTCTTTATATCACTAGCTTTTAGCATAGAGCCTGGACGACCATAAACATTTTATAAATGCTTGTTGACTAATTGACAAAACTTGTAGGTTTCAGAGGTAAGATTCATTACCAAATCTCCCTGGCTTCAAATCCAAAACTCCATCCAGTATGCCTGCCATGTTGTTTCTCAAACTATAAGATAAAGGGGTGAGACTTGGTGATCTCCAAAGTCCCTCTTATTTCAAGATGATTCTGTGTGCACTGGAGTAGCCTGCATCAAATGTTATACCATCCTCCACAGGGAGGGTAAATAGCTGGCCATCATCCATCTCTCTGCACTGCTGTTGAAACTGAGCATCAGTAGCAGCTAACAGATTTACAATGAATGGAAACATCATCCTGCTATAGCTTCCGGAACCCTTTCTTATTATATAAATCTTTCATCATGAAGCACATTATCAGAGCATGCTCAGCACTGTCATGAGGGTAATCACCGAGTGGAGCCAGCCACAAATGTCATGTCTGGATTTTACATACTAAATAAATGAAAGGCTTAAAGTAAAAAGAAAAAAATCTAATGCCAATTATCATTTAAATTCATTGCCATCCTATTAGCAGCAATGTGTCTCAGATTGTCTGGCTCCCTAGAAATAGCCCTATGACAAAGTTGTGGCAAAGAGATTGCTGCTTCTGAGACCAGTTGCTCCTCTGGGGCTGGGGATGAGATCTGCAGACAGCTCCTCTCCCAGCTGGCAGTAGAGCATGAATTAGCTCCCTGGATGACAACCAAAGGATGCTCTTGGTAAATTTTAAGTAGGATTTTGACGATTGACTACTTCCTATACAATGTAAGAAGCCTCTAACAGAAGAGCAGAAACAGACCATTGGATTATCCTGCTCTTTGCCTCAGCAAGGGAAAGAAGCTGCTTCAAATGGAGGTACAAGAAATGGGAGCACTTTGATAGGATCGTTGTGAGCTGTAAGTTACTTGCTTAGATATAGAGTTAAGTAGGGAAGACTCTGAGATTCTTCATGTTGCCCCACTACCACCAAAACTCATTTTACAATCTGCCTTTTGTCAGGTATGTCCAAACACTTTTGTCAAAACTATGAATGAGAATGTGGTCATATCAACCTTAGGAATCTTCTTGTCCACTTCCCTCATTTTGTTATTTTGTCATTTCAATAGTATCCTACTCTTCATGATACCATTTAAGGTTTTCTTGGCAAAGATACTACTGTGGTTTGCCATTTCCTTCTCCAGTTCATTTTATAAATGAGGAAACTAGGCAAACAGGTTAAGTGCCTTGCCCTGGATCACACAGTTCATAAGTATCTGAGGCTGGATTTCAACTCAGGAAGATGAGTTTTCCTTGCCTTCACACCTGGCACTCTATTCACTGAGCCACCAGCTGCCCTCTCCCCTCATTTTATATGTGAGAAAACAGTTGCAAAGAAGTTAAGCCCAAAGTCACAAGGAAGTAGTGAGCTGGAAAGTCAGAATTCAAATTTGGATCTGCTGACTCACATTTCAGTGTCTTTCCATTACTCCTTACTATCTCCTGAACAATTCTGACCAGAAGAGAGAAGAAAATATTGAATAGTTTATGTCCAATTTCAAGCCAAGCATTTTTTCATGTAAAACAAATGACATAACCAATTACAATATTCTGTAAATAGTAGATATTTTAGTATTCATTGGATTTAAATGAAATTAATTAAGGCAAGTCAGTCTCTCTGGGTTTCAGTTTTTTCATCAATAAAATTAGTTTGGATCTACTACTCTGTTCCCTTTCCAGAACTAATTCTATGTTAGAGGCAGCTGCATAGTAAAGTAGATGATTGCTGGAATTGGAGAGAAGAAAAGTTCAAAACCATTCTTAAACACTGACTAGTTATGTGATACTGGGCAAAGCACTTAACTTCTGCCTCATTTTCCTATACTGGAGACAATATCACCTATAGAATTCTTGTGAGGATCAAATGTAGCACATATTAGGCACTGTTGTTCTTGAGAACAAACCCTAAAATCTGAAATTGCTTTAGAAAGAAATGTATTAGGTTGTTTGGTAGAGGAGAGGGAAAAAGAGGGAGAAAGGATGACTCCCTCTCCTCTAGGCTCTAGAAGGTTTACATTATATAAAATTTGGACAAGAGTGCCTGCATATGAACCACATACACATAGTTAAGCAATTTTGTGGAGAAGGAACCTTGAAACAAAGGTAGACTGAAATGGATATAAGTAATGCAAATATTCATTATACAAGAGAACACAAAATAAAAACTTAATGGTCTCAAGAAAAGTCCTGGGTTTGGAAAACAAGAATATTCTGGCTTGTTCCAGGACCTAAAGGGACCCAAATATCTTGTACTTATCTCTGGTATTCATTCACATAATCACATAGAGTTGGTTTTAGCCAGTATAAAATTTTTCTGAACAATATAAGAAGTCATTTTTCCTATAGCATTTAAAAATAATTTGTTTCCTTCCCACCTTCTTCTCAATCTAAGAGTCGAAATTGAATGATTCGAATTGAATTAAATAGAGAAAGAAATAAATTTCTTTGGGTCACAAACTTAGCACCATGGATATATGTAGTTTGGATCAGAAAATCCAAACTAATCTGAGTTCCTTTCAAATCCTTCCATACAATGCTAACCTATTATAAGCCATTTGTGAAAATCAATGCAAAGATATTGGCCATGAGTTACACAAAACAATGCTAGTCTTAAGGGAAGAAGCAGAAGCATTACTTTGTGGTGATCAACTGGGATACACATACACACACAAAGATGTTTCATCCTTTGGGCAAGTGAAGAGTATCACCAAAGGCTAAGGTGTTCAATGCACAGGAAGCAGTTTCTTTTTGAAGAGGTGCTAGGTGAATAATGCAGCAAAGGAGGAACACATGAATATAAGATCATTACTTCTGGTATTCTGGCCTTGTCATCATATCAAATGATTAAAATATGAATAAATGAATGAATGAGTGACAATAGTTCACACACACACACATGTATATATGTAATACTTTAAACCTTGCAAAGCACTTCCCATGCTTTAATTCCTTTGAATTGAATATATTATATATTAATTACTTGTTTGTATGTTTTTAAAGTCTTTCAGGTAGTATTTATAAGACTCACCAAAATGATCCTCAGCCTGCAAAAGGCTGGTCTTGCCAGAACAAAATGTTTGGTCCCACCCATTAAAAACTGAATAAATCATTTCACCTCCCAGAAACTCAGTTTTCTCCTTTGAAAAATGGGAATAAAATATATCTGGAGAGTTATATTGTATTGTGTTGTCATTATCCTTGACTCAGCAAGGGAAGGACACTATGTCAAGCAAGGGAGCAGGAAAGGGAAGCACTTTGACAGGAACTCTCAGAGTTGGAAGACGTAATCTATCTGAAGTTCAAATAAAATGGTATGTAATTTGTGCTTTTGAAGAGTAGAGGTTGTTTGCTGCTCTTCATTCTTAATTGCCTGCCTTTCCTACTATTGTTACTAAAACATTTGCCAACATTAAGCTTCCTCAGAGCCCCATGAAAACCAAAAAAAGAACCAAAGGGTCGTACCAAACACTGCCTCAATTACCGTCCTGCTTAATTTAGATCCAGTTTTATTTAACAAGTGTTTATTGTATGATCTATTATTCATTCAACACTTTGAAACCCACAAATAAATTATAGATTAGTATTTTCATATCTGTTTTATATTAATTAATTTATTTAAAAATTATTAAGTATTTACTATATTCCAGGGACTTTATTAAGAACTGGGAAAACAAATAAAAAGTGAGACAAGTCCTGCCCTCAAAGAGATTAAATTCTGAAAACATCAAATGAAATAATATTTGTAAAGTACAATAAATATTTGTAAAAGACACTTAACAGTGTCTGGCACATGATAAATGTTTAATAAGTCTTTGTTTTCCTCTCCTTTCTTAAGGAGGAAGATAATTTTTCCCCAGTGTTCATGAAAGGGAGTTTTGATCTAGGCAGGAATCATAAGAATGGCAAGTTGATTAATGTACATTTTCCAAAAGCAATGGTATTTTTAATTGATCATCATGCTGAGAAAAAGAGGTAAAGAAGAATAGGGAGAAAGAGAATGCACATAAGACAACAGATAGCAAAATGACCGCAGAGAATAGGATGGGAGGCATGGTCTGCTCTAGGGCCAGCTTGACTTATTAGACTAGGTGAGTTTGTACTCATTCACTCATCAATCAACACGGTTAATGTGCAGGCTGGGAGTTCCAAAGCTTCTTCCCCAAGCACTGAAGTCATAGATTCTGGAAGTCCTATTAGGTTCCTAAGCCATGTTAGGAAAAGCAGGGCAAACCACAGATGACTTTTCTCATCATTAGTGGTCACTAATTTAAAAGATAACTATCACTCAGAGAAAAGAAATCCTTTGTGGAATAGAATTATGTCACCTGACTATGGATCCAAGCCTTTACTTTCTTTTTCCTAGTCAGAGAGGAAGGAGTAAGAGTTTTGTCAATGAAAATTCTCTCTTCATCCAGACTATATTGACTTAAAAGAAGAATCACTTGGAGAATGAAGCCTGCTAGACAGGTTTTGTCTCAGCAAAATGGTGTTTATTGGCTTATTTTTATCACCATCCTCACTGCCATTATCTTAGTATAAGAGAAATCTGGACTATTTCAATAATTTTCTATTAGATCTTCATCTGTCCATTCTTTTATTTCACTCAACCCATCCTTCATATCACTGACAGAGTAATCTTTCATATTTATAGATCTGGTCATGCTCTTCTATGCATATAAAGTTCGGATTACTTAATCTGGAATTCAAGGTTTTCAAAACCTAAGACCACCCAGGATCTAATTAGTTATGTGGCAGGTACTGTGTTAAGTGTTGGAAATACAAAGAAAGATAAAGAACAATCCCTGTCCTCATGTAATTTATATTCTAATAGGAGAAAAAAAAACCAAAAATTATGTACAAGCAACATATACATAATAAACTGGAGAGAATCATGGGAGGGAAGAGACTAGAATTAAAGGGGACCATAAAGCCTTCTTTAGAAGATAAGATTTTATCTGGGACTTAAAGGAAGGTAAAGAAGCCAAGAAGTAGACATGAAGAGGGAGAGCCTTCCACGAATAGAGCAGCCAATGAAAATATCTGAAATTCAGAGACTGAAGTGTCTTGTTTAAGGAATATCAAGGAGGTCAGTCCCATTGGATCACAAAGTAAGTGAGGTATATATGAGAGAAAGTAATGAAGTCTAAGAACACTGGAAAGGTATGGGGGAAGGGTGACAAAAGTTATGAAAGGTTTTCAGTGCCAGAATTGATCTTCTTAATTGCGTTTCATCCTTTCATATTTCTATGCCTTTTCCCTATTGTTTCCTATCATCCAAATGCCTCCATCTCCAACCCTGCTTCTTGAATTCCTATCCATTTATTAAAATCCCATTCAAATATCATCATTCCTATGTAGCTGGTAGTTATTTGCCCCTTTCCTCTAACTTTCAGTAATACATAGTACCTTTATTTCTCCAATGTACTGACCATATGTTATTTTGGCTTATGATTTTCTTGTTTTAGCTTTTTATAAGGGTATCCCTTTTCTTGCATTCCACTTAACTTCAAGGATTCCCTTCACCATCTACCACCATGTTCCCTGAAGAGAATGCACAAACTTAAAATGGTTATCACAGAGCATCTACCCCCATAATTTTTTGCTTTCAAATGGATATCACCAAACAAGTTACTCCCTTGTGGTGGTATCTTGTTTATCATAAATCCATTAGTACACTAGCTCAAGCAAGTTACTCTTCAGGAATACACTGGCTCACCAGGCTTAGATACCCCAAACTCTGGTATGAATAATAGTTCCAAGACGTCTAACAGCTTATGTTTAAAGCATTTTGCAGATGCTTCATAGGCTTACCTCCTGACAAACTTTTATATAGGTTCTAATTCCTAGTCCTCTAGCATTTTGCTTTTCCAACCATTTGCAAAATTGCAAACAAAATTGTTCACAAAATTGCACCTTCATCTAAAAGCAGAACCAAAAAGAAAAAATAGTAGCAGCATGTATTTAAGGCTTCTTGGAAACTCCAGTGGTGAGATAAAGGTTTGTAACCTCTTTCCCCATTTAGATGCATAAGCATTTCATCTATTTCTTGAAGCCAACAAGAAGGAGATGAAGATCGATTTGGTAAACTATTATTTTGTACTATAGTTTTGCATGATTATCATTTCTTCCTATTAGACTATAAGTTCCATGAGGATAGAGGCTTTGTCCTTTCTCAAATTTAGATCTCATACTACATCTACCACCAGACAATAACACAGCGGGAAATCAATAAATGTGCTGAATTGAATTAAGCTGAAATGAATAATCATGATTATTCATTGTTTTTCTGGATTTGTTTTAAGAGAAATATTTTAATAAATGTTTCCATGGTGATGTGGCTTCCTAAATTCTTTCACAAGATGTTCTCCCACCTGGAAGTTCACTTAAATGGCAAACACCAAATTCTTTCTTTTCAATGTTATGACAAGTATTTGAGCACATAGACATTCCTATGATGGAGATGAAAAGAGTACTGAAAGCACATTTGCTCTTCAGATGCCTTTTTTATTATATTGTTCCTAAGAACTCTTTGGTTGGGCCAAAATATATCTAAAAGTGGGGTTTAAGACACATCATGGGGATCCCTTCACACCCAGCAGACCTTGCAAATACTATAACAAGGAAGACCTACTCTTTGAAGTGGATCACAGCATTTCTGACAGTAAATGTCTGGAAAAAAAGCTAGTTTTTGTTTAGAAATGCAAACTGTTCAGCTCTGTAAGTAATTAATCAGAGAACATAAGTTGTATTTGAACTAGAACGGAACCTTTGATTATACTTAATGTCTGGCGGATGATTAATGTATGAAGCGTTTCGCTGTTTACTAAACAAGGGATTTGTCTTTTCTCTACCATTGAAAAAATCTTGTTTAAAACACTTAGTTTCAGAGATGTGATCATTTCTTTGGCACTTACTGGGCTGTTAAATTAAATTCATACCATCCCTCCATGTTTTCAAGCCTACCCAAGAAGTATGAAAATGGGAACTGATGAGCAAGGTCTGAACATGTTTCCATATCCCCTGTTAATGTTTATTAATGCAGCCTGGTGCTGCAGAAAAATCCACTCCTTAGAACAAGTTAAATCATGAACAATACACTTTGCTACTTGGGCAGCATCTTTTTCCCGATCTTGAATTGAATATATTTCCTGACTTGGAAAGTTATTAAAGTCCAATCACAAACCTTATTAATGTCATTATTTGGAAGAATCAGGAACTACATATGATAACCCAAATGTGTTCAAACTTCAGTGACTGACAACCCACAATATCAAGAAAAAAGGTTGATGACATAGGCTAGCTGAATGACATTTAGGGTAGCTGGAGTGGACAATGGTAGTATTTGGTTTTTCCAGTCTTCAGTATATTCTATTGACCCTGACATGTGCCACTTCAATTTTCTAACCTATTGTTGGATTTATACATTAAGGAGGAACTGAAATTTGTGGATAAAATTAGGAAGCTAAAGCCTTACCAATTTTTTTAAAAGGGGGGGAAAGCTAGAATTAAGGACACTGACATCCTTTGTTGTCGTGATCACCAGAATGGACAAACGATATAGAGAGGACCTACTACTAGTATTTGTCATACAATAATTAAATGTTAATGGATTACTGACTATGTGGTAGGAACAAAATCCCAACCTTTCTCTCATGCAAATTCCATAAAATTATTGAATAAAATATTCCTCTAGACTTGATTGGTTCAGGGGAATAAGGTATAGACTGGTCATATCACTTTCTCATTGCCAAAATTCAAACCAGTCATGAGAAGCTAGAAGACCTTTCAGAAGCTGGTAAATCACAATGGGAATGATTTGTTTAGTTAAATCGACTCAAGGGTTCTTAATGTCTATTCTTGCTGAATAGTCTTCTCCTACTATGCCTTCGTAAATCTCTTTTTGTTAACTGTTCAGTGACTTATTGAGTGTCTCATTTTTATTCTAGTACAGAACCTAAACTAACAGGGGAATGACCTGAGACAGTCATAGCCCAGAACAGTCTGATATTCTAGGACTTTGAATATACAGGTCAAGGACTGATTTAGACTCCAGAAATAAACCATTAATGCCTAATTCTCTCCTATTGCCTTTCTCCTTTTTCCAAATGAAAACTAGAAAATGTAAACTGAAGTTACATTAGAGTTAGCCTAGAACAGCCCCATAGTTGTTGTTTGGTCAGTCATGTCCAACCCCCCATGACTCCATAGATTTTAACATCTAGGCCCCTTCTATCCTTCACTATCTTGCAAAATCTGAATTTATATTTTTTTTTACTTTCACAATATTATCCTTTCATCTTATCCTCTACCATCCCCCTTTTCTTTTGCCTTCAATTTTTCTCAACATGGGAGTCTTCTTCAATGAGTGCTGTCTTCTCATTATGTGGCCATAGTTTTAAGCTTCAGTTTCAGCTTCAGTATTTGACCTTCCAATAAAAAATCTAAATTAATTTCCTTAAGAATTGACTGATTTAATCTCCTTGCTGTGCAAGGGAATCTCAAAAGTCTTTTTCAAAAGCACAATTGAAAAGCAGCAGTATGGCACAAAGATTTCCTTATAGTCCAACTCTCAAAACCATAAATTGCTACTGGAAAACCCAGCAAAAAGATGTCTCTGCTTCTTAGTATGCTATACAGATTTGCCATAGCTTGCTTTCAAAGAACAAATATCTTTTAATTTCGTGACTGCAATTGCTGTTTGCAGTAATCTTTAAGCCCAAAAATATAAAATCATTGCTTCTATTTCTTCTCCCTCTATTTGCCAGGAAGTAATTGGACCAGTTGCCAAGAGCTCAGGTTTTGTTGTTGTTGTGATGTTGAACTTCAAGTCAGCTTTCACACTTTCCTCTTTTACCTTCATCAAGAGGTTTCTTTATTATTGACTTTTTGCCATTATATTTGCATATCTGAGATTGCTGATATTTATCCTAACAACTATAATTCCAGTTTTTTATTTATCCAGGCTGGCATTTCACACAATATACTCTACATACAAATTAAATAAATAAGTTCCCAATATATAGCTTCATTGTACTCCTTTTCTAATCTTAAATTAAACAATTGCTTCAAGTTTCATTTTAACTGCTGTTTGTTTCTTGGCCTGCACACAGATTCTTTAGAAGACAAGTAAGACACTCTGGTACTCACCTTTGAGGACTTGCCACATTTAGTTGTGATCCACACAATCATAAGGTTTAACGTCAATGAAGCAGAAGTAGATAATTTTTCTTTCTGTAACTCCCTTGCTTTCTCCATAATCCATCAAATAGTATTCAATTTGTTCTCTACTTTCTTTCCCTGTGAATACTTGTTTGCTCCTCTGATAATTCTTGGGTCACATAATGCTGAATTTTCACTTGCAGAGTCTTAAGCATAACATTGCTGACATGTTAAATGAGTGAATGTGTGGGAATTTGCCATCTTTAGGATTGGGACATAAACTGATCTTTTCCAACCCAGGGACCACTGTTGAGTTTTCCAAATTTACTGGATATTATGTGAAGCACTTTAACAGCATCATCTTTAAAAAAAAAAAAAAAAAGTTCAATTGGAATTCTAACATCTCAACTAGCCTTATTGTTACAATCACTTTCTAAAACTCACTTGTCTTTATTCTCCAGAATGCTTGGATCTAGATCAGTAATCATACCAATGAGATTTTCAAGGATGTTGAAATCTTCCTTTTATAGTTTTTCTATATATTCTACAATTATTCTCTATATTCTATACATTCTATAGTTCTTCTATATATTCTTCCTACCTCATCTTAATTTCTTCTGTTTAGTCCCTACCATTTTTTCTTATTAGCCACGATTAAATGCCACGTTTGGACAGTTCAGACATATAAAGACTTATGTTCAAATCTTAGCTCTGCCATTTACTAAAATACAGGTTCATTAGAATGGGCCTTTCTATCTGCTAGGATACTTATCAAGGTTGTCCCTTTAAGAACATTAGCCTGTAGGCACATTTTCTTGTATCATAGAAAAAAATATTTTAATAAGAATTTTTTAATATCCAGGAGTTTTGCCTAACTGGAAATCATATGCAGGTCATATCTATCATACCAAAATGGAATACCGAAAAGGCCTTTTTAAATGTAAATGAGTTTCATCTACCTTAGAGAAAATCATCTAAAGAAGTACTTTATTTACAAATTAAAATGAAATTTCAAGTTGGCCATTTGGTAAGTATATAAAATTTAGTTACTATAATCCTTGGAAAGCAAAAAGCTGTAGGACCTAGGATGATGGTTATTCAGTGATTTCCCCAAAATCTTACCAACTTCACCTGGTATTTTAAACCAACTTATCAAATAAAAGAGGTCCTTTGGGTAGGAGTATAGTGTTATTAGAGAATATGAATATATATCCTCTAATAGTTGTTTCAAACTCTTGGCTTGGATTGACCTGTTTCTATAAGAGAAATTATGATCTAAAATCATATAATAATGATAATAATTATTTTTATTATTATTATTAATAACTAACCTTGAGATTTGTATTTCCTTTATAAATATCTCATTTTATCCTGGGATGGGATATTATTATCCCCATTTTACAGAAGAAGAAATCTGGCTATTTTGTTTTTTTCCTTACCTCCAAGAAATCTCCAAAAAATACTTCCTATATAGTTTTGTTTGTTTCGCTCTCTAGTGTGTGGCCATCTTTCCCCAAGGGGCCTTATACAGTCCCACAGACCCATAGCACCACCCTGTGGTCAGGATTCCCTATAGAAACAAATGAATTTGGGATTGCTAGAGACCCACTTCACTACAAAGACTCCTAAAGGCATCCAGATTTATGTTACTACTTTTCCATCAGACCTGCATATATACTATCTAAGTGACTCATAGTAATATCAGGTCTTTTGTGCTCCTTTGCCTCAGTTTTAGTCCCTTGCTACTTCATTAGCTCCTGGGACCATTTATGATAGCCTCTTTTCTCAGAGAGAACACTACTCAAGAATTTTTTTTTCTTCATTTAGAAAGCTGGATCTTGGAGCTGCCAAACTTGTGATGGCTAGAAAGGCAGCAAGGCTGCTCCTTCCCAGAAACTCTGCTTGTCTCACCAGAAGTTTGGATTCTAGGATTGTGTTACCTAGGAAATATCCCCTTCCCTAACAGGAGATTGATTTTCTGGAACTCTTACCACTGGTTCTTCTTATAATAGCTATCATTTTTCAAGCTGAGAGGTTATGCCTCTGTCTCTCCAAGGCTGGGTCAGGTACTTAGCATTTAAGAACTCTCTTCTAAGGACAAATGGACAGTGGTTTGTGTGACTTCTATGTGTCTGTGTCCCTAGGCAATTACCAATAATTCCTTAGGAGGAATCCTCTACTTCTAGTGATCCAAAGCTACTATTAGCTCTCCTGCTCACTTAAAAAATCACAGACAAAATTTGACACTGCAAATGATTCTATTTTAGGCACAGAACCAAAGGTTAACTTGGACTTTACAATCTTCTGAGCCAAGTAGTTCATCCCTAATGACTGAGACTCTGTTTTCATTAGGCACCAGGGGGCACATACATAGTTTCTATAATAAAATACAATTAAAAGTACCAAATGTAAGCCCATGACTTTCTAAAGTTTTCAAATTGTGATCAAATAACTTTTCAGGCCAATCCTCTAGAGTATGGTTTCTATAATAAAATACAATTAAAGGTACCAAATATAAGCCTGAGACTTTCTAAAGTCTTCAAATTTTGATCAGGTAACTCTCCAGGCCAATCCCCTAGCATATTTACCTTTGGGTAAATCATAAAACCGCTCTTCCCTCCGTTTCCTTATCCATACAATGAGAAGTTTGGATTAAATGCTCTATAAAGCCCTGTCCAGCTCCAGAAATCTGAGATTTGTTTTTATTTTTTCATTTGGAATTTATGTCAAAGATATATTCTAACATGGTATAGGAGTTAGGGAGTGCTGTCTTTCAGATATCTGAAATCAAGGTGTCAAAAGTCATACTCAGAACAGGAAATGTTAAAAAAAATCAACTAGTATGCAAATAATCAGACAACATGTTAATCACTATTTACAAACAGTCTCTATAGAGAGAAATTGGTGGTAAGGGAACTGGGAAAGATTTCTTACAGAGGATTTTAGCTGAAATTTGAGAGTCAAAGAAGTTAAGAGGTGAGGATGAGGAGTGAGAGTAGTTATGTAGTATTGTCAGTGAAAATCTTTAAAGTGCTGCCATTTACTATTAAATATCTGCTATATATTTCCTTAAAAGGGGGGGAAAACTTGTTAAGGAGGGGTTATTCACATTTCTAATTATTTTTTTCATATCATATGCTTTCCAGATATATGTCATAGCTTTTGAAACTTCAACATTACAGTATACCTAATGCATACATCTCAAGCTCTCCAGGTCAACTCTGTAAACATCCTTACTGGTTATTGGTAATCTTGCCATCTTTTGAAATAGTTCAACAGATTTTTGTTGGAAAATCCTCCCCAGACTCCTGAAAATAACTCCAATCTAACTTATTAAATTCTATCCCCTCTCCTTCAAGCAGATAAGAAAACTGCAGTGCATCAGGTTGAAGAAAAGTAGCCTGTTTTAATCCCCACTTTTTTCCTCCCTCTACATTCCCATAGTAGCGCTGCTATCTTCTGATCTTTGCTTCACAACTGTAGAGTGGGAAGAAAAAGAGAGAGCCAGAGGAGGATAAAATCTCTGTGTGCTTGTTTGTATAAGCCTGCATGGCTGTATTTAGGCATGTGAGGGAGACAGAAGCAAAACTCAATGTTACCTTATACAGGTGATTGAATGGATTCTAGAAGGCTCATAAAAGTAGGACTAATTAGAGTGTTTAGGGAGTTTCTTGAAGGGACCTCGATTATTAAAGGTGAGGAAAAAGAAAGTTAGTTTCTTTTCCTATCTCTACTATGTAGACCACATTACAAATGATAACATATAAAAATGAATTAATAATTTAACTCAGCTTGCATTTCTTTTATATTGACCTGTTGTCTTGGGGCAATTAAGATCTCTTTTACACATGGTTGTGAAACTATCAACAGGAACTGTGATTTTTTTCTTCTTTTTTTCTGCAATTTTGAAGATTTTTTTCCAATTTTTTTAAGAAAAAGATGCTTTTCCATTTTATGGTGCAAATTTTAGGTAATCATTGAGTTGTAAAAAGTCATCACAATATAGCATCTCCTAAGAATGAAGTAAATTAGAACTTCTGCAGAAGTTATAGCCTGAAGAAATGGGGCTGCCAAAGACCTTTAGAGAAAATCCACCTGAAATGTATTCGTTTTATGTTTTGGTCCTTGACTTGTGGTTTTATTGGATTGGGAACTTCCAAAAAAAAAAAAAAAAAAAAAAAAGGAAATTCCCTCTATTAATACAGGGCAGTCAGTCAGTTAACAAGCATTTATTAGGTGCTTACTATATATCAAGTATTGTGCTAAGCACTAGAGATTGAAAAAAAATCAAGGAGCTTACATTCTAATAAGGGTACAGCATGCACAAAGATGACACCCTGGTAAACCATCTAGACAGATAAGCTAATCTAGGTTGAAAGTATTCAACAAGCCTCAGATCTGTTAATGAGTTAATTAGATGGTTGGCTATCCTAAGCACATGAAGACTTTTTTAGCCAAATGTGTGAATGAGAACAATTAGTACCAATGGCTATGAAGATGCTGAAATAGGAGATGAAGAATGCTTAGTGTTTAGTCATACAAGAAAGATGCCATGATCATCTACTGCATTTCAGATCATCAACAGTCATCTTGATTTTATCTTGTCATGAATTCAGTTGAGTCAGGAAGAAAGAGAAACAAATTTGTGCAACTCTCTTTCATTTAAATCCAATTCAAAATATTACCATAATCTCATTAGTCTTTAAAAATGAAAAATAACCAACAGACAAAATGTAAATAGCTATTTACACACAGGATTTATACAGAGAAACTGGTGGTAAGGAGACTGGGAAAGACTTCTTACAGAGGATTTTAGCTGAGATTTTAGAGTCAAAAAAATTAAGAGGTGAAGATGAGGAGTGAGAGTACTCCAATCACGTAAAACTGTTGGTGAAAATGCACATAGTTGAAAAATGGAGTGACTTGTGTGAGGAATAAGTAAGAAGGCTAGTCTATATCTTATAATGCACAGAGAAGAGTCAAGTATAAGGAAGATTGGAAAGGAAGGAGGGATTAGTTGTGAAGGGCTCTTGCACTGGATCTTGGAAAGTTGCCTGGGGAACTGAAAAGCTTGATAACTTTCAAGGGTCATGCAGCCAGTATACCAGATGGAAAATTAGAACCCAGGTTTTCATCAGGAAAACCTGTAATTCTATAAGTATACTATGGCATATTGCCTCTCATTTCATCAAAGTATTTTGGTTTTGGTTTTTTTTTTTTTTTGGAGGGGATGGGTATGGAGAGGGGAAGGGGTGTTGGTAGTTCTATATGTGCATTTCAGACTGGAAAAGGTGTTACTCAGGTGACTAATGTTTGACTACACAATTCATTTAGTGAATTAAAATTATGATCTCTGTGGTTACTTCAGGAGATTAAGGGACTCCTATACCATTAAAAGTCAAAATTCATGGTAGCTAAAAAGTGATTACTAACAAAAATAAATTCATATTTCTCTTCCTTTATAATGCTTTCAATGCAAAAGGCAAAGCTTTATTTATAAAACCTTTATAAAAGGCAATTGTTTTTTACTGGCTGAGAAGATTAGTGGTCCATCTATGGGAATGCCTGCCCAGGAACTATGATCTGACAATATACCATTGTCAACCAAGACAATCTATTGTTAAAATATGGCTGAATATGGACAATATTTACTTTTTTTAAAAAGTAAAAAGGTAGCCTGTCCTTGAAATCATTTCATTGAAATTCAACCTGATCTACTTTTGGTAGTTGAAGTACCATTGGATTAAGAACTCCAGGGTGTGATACAAATGAATGGGATTTATTTCCCCTATGGGTTCTCCTTCCCCACAGTGGTGCCCACTGTCTTTTCTCTTATTTTGTTTTAATAATAGAGCTGCAAGCAGAAGCAATAAGAAGTTGCCCTGATATTAAGGGAATAGAGACTGTGAGATCTGATAACAAATTAGCATTATATGCTGATGATATCCTGTTATGTGTCTCTTCTCCTGTAACCTCAATATTGGATTTAATTACATAGATTGGGCTTTTTAGTCTTGTCTCAGGATATAAAATTAATTTCCATAAATCTCATGCTTTCCCCATTGTACTGTGTGCAGAGGTTAGCAAACAGCCTTCCTTTTCCCAAACCATTCAAATGGCATTCACCAATAAAAAAGAAGAAGAAGGGGAAAAAAGGGAGGAAAAAGTCACACTTAGGCAAACATATTATCCCAAGAATGACAGAGTTCTACAAAACTAATTTCCCCATCCTCTTATCAGAAGTCTCTACTGAAGCAGCCACATGGAAATCACTATTTATAAGCAGTATGGGGGCAAATAAATGCTATGAAATAAGATTTGCTGCCTTAGGTATTTTGGCACTCCAATTCCCAAAGCTTTTTCTTTTCCAAAAATTAAATAATTAGTCATTTGCTTTAGCTTGGAAAGGAAACCAAAAAAAAAAAAAAAAAAAAAAAAAAGACAAAAGCATACATAGTAGGACACTAAGGGATTGCATTACCCTACTTTAACAGAAAGCTTATTAAGTGTCCTATCCAGTGGGTTGGGAGACTCAGCCCATCATGTTATCACTACAGATGAAGAAATCTGACAATACATACACTTCAGACCTGACCTGAAAGTGGATTCCCATGGTTAGTCCACCTTGGGATTCTCCCAAGTAGTGCTTGACACAAGTCAAAGAGGGCCCAGGAATATCAGCCTCATTTTCGGTTACGAATAAAAGCTAGATTTGAAGTCAGATCTCTGAAGACCAAATGCAATGGCATGACCTAACTTATCAGAAATGAATTTAGCGTTCAGAAAAAAAAATGTTACAAGTTCTATGGTACAGAATAAATTAGCTACCATTGAAAATACTTTTAAAACTTTCCAGGAAATTTAACTGAGTTTATATGCATGTTTTTTCTTTATTTAAAGTAATTAATGCCCTCTAGGGAAAGTATATTAAAGATTTTTGCTTAGGGCAGTGGGGGACTAGTGAAAAAAAAGATGTTTTCATGTTCATTCTTTAGTAGGGTTTTTTTTTTGTTGGGTTTTATTTTGTCTTTTTGTTTCTTCCAGAAATAAAGTAGCATCATCATAGAATTAAAGTTGGAAGGAACCTACAAGGTCATCTTGTCTAACACGTTCATTATAGAGATGAATAAAGAGAGGCCCAAAGTTCTTAGTATCTCTCCCCTCTTCTCCCCCCAAAAAGACAACCAGTAATAAAGTGATACAATTTAAATACTTTGAAGTAATAGAAAAACATTGAAAACTAAAAATCTAGTCACCAATTAATATAATCTATTTTACTAACTAATAAAATATTGAGTAAATCACTTAAGCCCTTTTCCCTCATCTTTATAATAAAAGGTAATACTAGACTGATTGACTTTTAGAGCTAGACAAGATATCAGTGGTCATCTAGTCTTGCCTCTGCCAAAAAATCATTCATAGTTTCTACAAAATCCCCAACAAAGGATCATATTGTCTTTGTTCAAACAC
The DNA here is from genome assembly GCF_048593235.1 of Sminthopsis crassicaudata. Lineage (NCBI taxonomy): Eukaryota > Metazoa > Chordata > Mammalia > Dasyuromorphia > Dasyuridae > Sminthopsis > Sminthopsis crassicaudata. Next base: position 98,546,640 of record NC_133619.1, read on the forward strand.
TAGTTATAGAGAATTCATGTTTTTTGAAAATAATCAATTATATATTTGGGCAGTTTTGTTAAACAATTTTTTTATAATAAGTCAAAAGTCTAACTTTCTACAATCACTAGTTCTCCCCTCCAGGGCAAAGAAGAATAGGAAGCAACAGGGCAGAATGGAAATCTAGAGTTGGAAGATCTGGATTGAAAACTCCTCTCAGGAGCATGATTCCTATGTGTGATCTCTGGATATATCAGATTCCTCAACTGTAAAATGAGAGAATCAGTCTCAACCTCTAAGGTCTTATCCAGCTATAAATCTATGATCCTATGATTCTTTTTGACTGATAATCCTTCTCTGTTCAGCCTTGACGGCCTTTGAAACATTTGATAAAAGCAATCATACCTGCCCCCTCTTCCTTTCTTTAAGCTAAAATCGAGAATCTCAAAGTTGCAAGACACCTCAGAGGTGCCTTCAAGGCCAAACCATCCATGCCCTGTATACCCTGCTACAACATACTAATAAGCTGTTGTCCCAGCTTCCTTTGAAGAAACTCAGTAAGAGACAACCCTCTCCACTTTTAGATGTTTTAACTCAGTAATTCTCAAAAGCTGGACCACAACATGTTAGTCTGCTGCCGATTTTGCTAAGTGTGCTGGGAAATCTTTGATCCTGGCTATTATTCGTTGCCTGATCTTCTGGGGCATATGGTTGGGAAGCTCACAAAAGCAGCCCTGTGCTCAGAGGTACAAAGTCACCTCCTCCCCTTCAAGTCCTAGAGAAACATACAAAGAAGTGAGCAAGATAGGAGAAGCCCGGGAGGTCAGAAGAATCCCAAGACCAGGTCTGGAGCTCTGGCTGCTGAGGAACTGCTTCTTTGTTGTAGACTTAAATTTTGTGCTGTATGATTTCAAAGCAAAGAATACTGGACCAGGAGCAAAAGAGCGAGAGAACCACTACTCTTATTGTTAAGAATTGCTCCTTGTCTAAATCTTCCTTTTAGCAATTCCCACCCATTGTTCCTAGTTCAGCTTTTCTCAGTCCTTTAAGCAGTTGATAGAGTACAGTGGATAGAGTAGTTAAGAAAACCTGAGTTTGAACCTAGTCTCAGACCTATAACCTGGGCAAGTTATTTAAGTTCTCTGGACCTCTAGTTCTTATCCATAAAATGATGATTACAGATTGAATGATTCCAGAAAACCCATGATGGTTTATGTTTTCCTTCCTCCTAACTGAGAAATGTTGAGATCAGGGATGAAAGTTGAGATATACTTTCTGACATGACCAAAGCTGGTATTTATTTTACTTGACTATGCATATTTCTTACAAGGATTTCCTTTTCCTTTCTTTTTTTTCCAATGACAGAGGGAGTAAAGGAAGGAGAGAATAGTTTTTTGCTCATTCAAAAAAAAATTTTTAATGAGTCAGTTAAACTCAGAGACTTCTAAAGTTCCTTTCAACTCTAAATCTCTGACCTTATGATCCCATTAAATGTTCTCGTTTCTAACTTAAACATTCTCATTTCTCTCAATTGATACTAATAAGGCATAGACTCTAGTTCTCTCAATATTATTGCTAGCCTTTTCTGGGTCATCTAGGTTGTCAACATTCTTACCAAAATTTACCATGCATAATTGAACACAGTACTTTATAGGGGGATATCATCTCCATCAATCTAGATAGCACATTTACATGTGTGTAAGGGGAGTATGGCATATGCCAAATCACCTATAATGAGGGCAAACACATAATATATGATCCATGTCCACAAAAATAGGTCCCAGGCAACTACCATGTGAATACATTCTTCTTAGGTATTCTGGACACATGATAACCCTCATTACAGTAATATTACATTCCTTTTTGAAAAATAAAATGTTGACTAATTCTGAACTTACATGTGTGAAAAACATCTATATATCTTTCACATGTATAGGTACATTTCCATTTTTATGTAGGACTTTACGTTGGTTCTATATTTTATTTTTTTTTTAAGTTTCAGCTCATTGTTACAACCTATAGAAGTTTTTACTGAATTCTAACTCTTAACACCTCATGTGTTACCTATTCCTGCCAGTATATTAGATAGATCTTCTACAGAGAACTTATGGAAGGTCACAGGCAAAAAAGTTGCAATCTATCTCATGAAAGGAAACATCCACATTAATGAGCTCTAAATATATCAAAGAATCACATTAAAATATCCCCTCACTAACTCTTCTCTAATCACTGGGATTAAAAGATGTCTCAATATCCTCCTACTCTAAATCCTATTTTTAAAGATTGTCTACCTGAAAACTTTACTACAAAATGCATGTCCTCAAAGGATGATTTCCCTATAGCACCAGAGCCTGAGGAAGCAGGTGGTTCTTACAAGGCATTCATAGTAAAAATTGAAATGTCATGAAAATATTGATGTTTTACCTCCTATGCCTTTCTTACTATTTATTTTTTCAAATGGGACTAATTCAGTATTAAGTTTGCATATACAAACAAAAAAAGGAATGCAAAAGTTTACACTCCTAAAGAAAATCCAATTTGTCAACATAACATGGATATGACATTTTTCATTTCCCACTACCTGAATGGGAAATAAACATGCATTTTGGGTGAACTGACATTTTGGGGAACTGAATTTTTTACATTTATTGCCTTGGTCACATTTAAAATTTTCATTTTTGATATTACATAAATAAACCTTGCAGATATATTCAAAACAAGACCTATAAAAATCTTTAGCAAGCAGCAAAACATTCTCTTTTCCTCTTTACCCTCTTATCCCACTTCTTTCTATGGTACATCTGTGGTTTTGGAAGCCTAAATAAGAAGAGAACAGGAGCTCCCAAGGAATATTTCACAATTTAATTCATTTTTATTTAACATAACATGACTTCTTTAAATCTCTGCCTCATGCTTTAAAAACCTGGGCTTATGTTTATTTTTTTTACAGCTGCCTTAATTGCGATAGGGACTTTACATTTTATTTCATTGGCATAAAGAATTCCCAGGTGAAAAGCCTTCCTCTACTAAGGTAAATCAGAACCTTCTTTGCAATTTATAGTTTTAAATAGTTATCTGGTACACTGAAAAGTTAAATGACTTGCTCAGAGTTCCAGAGCCAATATTGCCAAAGCCAGGACTGCCCTGATCTTCCTGGTTCTTTATTCATTATGCTAAGCTGCCTCTCAACCTCAGTTGGAAGGATAATTTGAAGATTCAACTCATAGGAAGAATTATTCTTTAGTTCCTGAAGGAAACTGTTGGCAGTTAATGGTTATGCCTTTCATCATTATTAAGAATTTTTCTCTCTCACTATCTAAACAAGGCTTTTGACTTTGTACTCTGTAATAAGACAAAAATACTGACTGATTGTAAGCACTGTGATTGGAAGAGGAAGAATGGCTATCCTATTATTTGCAAGAAGAGTTCTCTTAGGATAATGGCATCAAAGATTTAGAATAGGAAAAGACCTTCTTTATAAGCCCTTCAATCCAACCTTATTACCTTGGAAATGAAGAAACTGAGATCTACTGAGGAAAACTGACATGTTCAAAGTCATACAGCTAATATGTGGTAGAGTTGTGTTTCAGTCTAGGTCTTTCAACTACAAATAAGTTCTTTTTTCAACTACACTATGCACAACTAATATATTTTATCTATTCTCTTTCTGAAGATCATTCCCAAATTTCTGTGTATAATCACTCTCTTCCCCTGAGCCTTAGATCTGCATTTCTAGTTGCCAGCTTGATATTTCTACTGGACTCACCCACTGGGACCTCAAACTTAATATGTGAAAACTGATTATCTCACTCTCCAAAAGTGCAGCTCCCTTCAACTTTAACAAAACAAATTGTCTAAGCACATACCATGTGTAAGACACACTACTGAGAACTGGAAATTCATATATGGAAAATGATATAACCTCTGCCCTCAAGGAGTTTACATTTTACTAGGGGAGAAACAGCACATATACAAATAAGCATAATAGAAAATGATGAATGATGTTATGAAAGGGCAAATAATAAAACTTAATGACTTGGATTTAAAGGATGAGAAAAAAGAACCAATGATTCCTCCAATGTCTGGAACCCAGATGACTAGAAGGATGGTGTCCAACATTTTTTTACTCCATTTGGGGCTTTCTTAGAAAAGATACTGTACTAGTTTACTATTTTCTTCTCCAGTTCATTTTTAGACAAACCTGAGGCAAACAGTGTTACATAGCCTGTGAATGTGTGAGGCCAGAATTAAACTCATAAAATTGAGTCTTCCTAATTCCAAATCCAGAGCTTTGTTTATAACATTATCTAGCTGCCTGGAACAATGATCTCCCAAAAATAAATTAGGTAGCTGAAATGAGAGTCTCATTTGGAGGTAAGGTGATGAATTCCATTTTTAAAATATTGAGATTATGTTGCTAGTAGGGCATACAATTAAAGATGTCCAAAGGGACTAGAGGTCGCAGGAGAGAGTACCACTCTAATAAAGATTCAGGATAATTATCATCTAGAAAGTTGAAGCTACAATAGTAGATGAGAACATCAAAGGAGCTAGGGAAGAGAAAATAGAGAGGAACTTAAGAACTTAATAAGATACTCCATTTTTAGAGGAATAGAAGAATGAGTTGAATCATTAATGTCTTAAAGTGATATCCCATGATAACATTGGAATAACTTAAATGGGTAAGGGGGATATGTGGATTATTTTTTGAGACTTGTACTCAAGAAGATGAAAAGTTCTTCCTGGGGACTATTCCTGCAATTCAAATAGATAATAATATAATAGATTTAGAGATGAAAGAGAACTTAAAAGCCATTCAGATGAATTCTTATCATTTAATAGATAAGAAAACTGTAGCACAGAGATATTAATTTATTTGCTTAAAACACATGCCTAGTGTCTGAAACAAAATTTGAACTCAGCTCTCCCCAAAGCCAAGTCCCATTCTCTGTTCACTGATCTTTGCCCATTAAGGTAGCATGCCCCTAATAGTTGTTCCTTTTTCAAGTATGGATAACTAAAAGTCTCAAAAAATGAATAATTATAATCCATCTAACATTGCTTTTTATTTATAAAAGTCTGTAACTAAATCATCAATGCTTACTTAATAATATTGAAATATAATTTGAGACAATATTTAAATAACTATAGTATAAGCACAGATTGGTTTCTTCTCTCTAATGTACATGTTATCAATCACTAGCTCAATCAGCCAAAAAGTATTTATTTAGTGCTTACTATATACCACTCACTGTACTAAGTACCTAGGATATTAAGAAAAACAAAAACATGGTTCCATCTCTCAAGGAGTTCACACTTCTAATCTAATAGGAGAGATAAGATACAAATAGTTACATATATTTTCCCTTATTCTCTCTCTCTCTCTCTCTCCATATATATATATAATATATATTTATATATATGCATACATATATTTACATATCATGGATATATAGTATATTATAGTGTATATATGTGTATTTTGTATGTGTGTATATATACATAGCTATATTATATATATATATGCATATATAGAGAGATTTAAATATAGACCTATGAAGAATCTAATAGGAAATAGAATAGAAAGAATAAACTGGAAAAGGAGGTAGGATTTGATCTAATCTTAAATGGAAATTAGGAAATGGAAGGAAGGAGGAAACCATTACAAGCATGAAATATAGCCAGGAAAAATACATGAATTTAGTAAATGGAATATTGTGTGTGAGAAACTACAAGTAAGCTAGGATAGCTGGATCATCTAAAACAAGGAGAGAAGAAGAGTATAGAATGACATGAAAGGAAGGAAGAATCAGGAAATAAGGCTGAAGAGGCATCAAACAGTATGAAATCCAGAAGAGAACAATCACAAAAATCTAGAAAGGAGAGAGTATACAAAGAACTAAAGAATCAAATGCAACAGTGATCAAAAGGAATGAGGACTGAGAAAAGGCAATGAAGAGATTATTAGCAACTTTGGAGAAAACAGCTCAGGCTGAATGATGAATTTAGAAGATAGGATACAGAGAAGGAGAAAGGAAGTAGAGAAACCTAATATAGACAGTTTTCATGAGGAATTTAGTAAAGAGTAGGATATATATATATATAGTAAGATAGCTAAAAGGGATGGGAGGATCAAGTGAGGGATTTTTTTTTAAGATGGGGAAGACATTGCTTTGCTTTGGGGCAATAGAGGAGGCAGTATATAACAAGAAGCTAAAATTTATTGTTAGAGTATGATGGTGATGACAATGTGATGCATAAGACAATGGAATCAAGGGTGCATAGAGAAGGCTGAACTTTGAAAAAGAGAAGCCACCTCTTCAAATGAGACACGAGTGAAGAAGATAGTGGCTTAAGATGCCTGACTGATGTAACATGAGGCAAACAGAAGAAGAAGGAGCTCTCAGTTAATAATCTCAATATTGTCAGTGACTAGCTAATATTGGAGCCGTTAAGTGGCTCAGCAGATAAAGTGCCAGGCAGGAATTCAGAAAGATTCATCTTCCTGAGTTCAAATCGACCTTCAGACATTTATTAGCTAGTGTGATACTATACAAGTTACTTATGCCTGTTTGTCTCAGTTTTCTCATCTGTAAAATGAACTGAAGAAGGAAATGGCAAACTACTGTAGAATCTTTGCTAAGAAAGACCCAAAATGGGGCCACAAAGAGTTGGATATGAATAAAACAGCTAATATTATCCTGGTCTGCAAACTTGGTATAAATCTCTTCCATTAGTTCAAAAGTTTTCCTGGCTTTGCTTATTTTTGTCAGTGTTCTCAACAGTTTTTGATTCAAGCCCCTCATAACCATAAACATTTTCTCTGTAAGAAACGACTTTGATAACCCAACACTATTCCCCGACTGAGGCAGCCAGATGACACAGTGGATTGAGTGCTGGTCCTGACTCATCTTCCTAACTTCAAATCCAACTAGAGACATTTACTAGCTGTGTGGAACTATACAAGCTACTTAACCTGGTTCCCTCAGTTTCTTCATCTGTAAAGTGACGTGGAGAAGAAAATGGCAAAGCACTCAGTAATTTTGTCAAGAAAAACCCAAATGGCTTCATGAAGAGGGGGACACAACTTTAACAACAACATCCCCAGGTCACATACAAATGCATCACCATCCCAGAATCCCTATACCAGACAGATAATTGTCCCCCTATGACTAACTCTGGACCTTAGACAGGACACAAAGATTCATGCATAAACCTATCACCTACAATTATTGGGGGGCATCAGTGGGATTTTGCTCCAAAGATCCTCTCTACCAGCAGTATAGTCATTCCTAACTGGTCCCATGGAGAACAAGACTGAGATTCATCTTGTATATCTCCTGGAGCCAGCTGCCCTTGGGTAGACAACTCAGCTTTGTCCCTGGTGGATGGCATTCTCCCTGTGTAGTCATTTCTACTTTGATTGCTGTTCCATGAATTCAGAAGCAGGAGGGAGAACAGAGGGGAGTCAGCCCCTTACTCTGTGGTCTGTGCTTAGACGGTATCTGATGCACTGACACTTCTTTCTGAAAACTTGGATGTAGCATTCCTGCTATATTAGGCCTTCTCTGTCATCTCAAGGCTTAATGGAGCTCTGGGTTAAAAATATCCTGTAGGCAGGCTTTCATCTACTTTCTTGTCTTATCAGAGCAGGGCTTTACCTTTGCCTCTCATTCTGCTAATTAGGTGTAGGGTATAGCTGCTTTAGAACTCTCTTTTTCCTTTCCCAGATAGAACAGTTGAGTCTCAGGCGACTGGTACTTTTCTTCATCTTCTCTTTTCCTCCTTCCTTCTCTCTCTTTTCTTCAATGTAAAATTTTATTAAAAATAAAACATGGAGGCTAAGTAAGTGTTGTACCATCTCCCTTGGAACCTTCACTTTCAGGTGGGGAAAGGTTTGCATGTGTGACTAACTTGCTAACTCAGATATCTACTTTTTAACCTTAGTACACTCTTTTCTGATGAATAGATTTTTATGTGTACACATGTAATAAACCTATCATTCATATGATAATAATTGGAGGTTTGAAAAGTACTTTACAGATATTATCTCATTTGATAATATCTCACAACAACCATGAGTAACAGATGTTTTTATTATTCCCATTTAATGGTTGAGGAGACTGAGGGGACAGAGTCTAAATGATTTGCCAAGAATCACATAAAGTAAGTGTTTTGAAGCAGGATTTTGTGACAAATGAAAAACCTAAGAAACAGTTCCTATGTAATTAATAATAAAATTGTTATTTAGGCTAGTCAATAATAAATAACTTGATGGTCAATGAGTTCTCTGGGTAATCAGAAAGACTGAATGCCTTAAATATTTTTTAGAAAGAGAATATCTCTGATAGGAGAAATCAACCCTGATTGGTGGACATTAAAATGAGGTAATAAGCTAAAGGATTTAAGCTTTTCCTATTAAGAACAATTACCTATTATTAATTAGGACCCAGGGGCTTTGTTTCCTTATTTAGGGTCTGGCTCTTGCCAGACTCTGAAGTCCATTGAAGATAAAAGAGATTGCCCTAATACATGGGGAACAATCTTGGGTGAGATCCTTTCTAACTAGAAGACCTTACTTCCGTTAAGATTGTAAACAAAATCTAATCTAGGTGAATTCTTGCCCTTAGTGAATAAGCCCATGTCCTTGACTCCCTCCATTGGAGTTAGGATGACAATTCATAAAGGAAAAAACTGACCACAGTGGTCTGAGTGAGGGTGGATTCCTCTACCTAAATGGCTGAAGGCGGCTGAGCCTTATGATCAAGTAATATTATCCATGTTCCTAATGTATGAAATAGGGATAATAATAGCCTCTCTTCCAGAGCCGTCATGAGATGATATTTGTGAAGTGGTGTTTCACAAATCTTTTGGTGTTATAAAAATATTAGCTTCCCCTCCCCCATATTAAGATTTTTTTTTTCCTGAGGCAAATGGGGTTAAGTGACTTGCCCAGGTTCACACAACTAGGAAGTGGTAAGTGTCTAAAGCCAAATTAGAACTCAGGTTCTCCTGATTTCAGGGCTCATACTCTATCCACTAGATGGTTTGTTATTAGGATATTTCTATTCCATGGGCAGCTAGGATGTGCTGTTGAGACCTGGGATCAGCAAGCCCTGAGTTCAAATTTGGCTTCAGATACTTCCTAGCTGTGTGATCCTAAGCAAACCTCTTACCTGTTTACCTCAGTTTCCTCATTTGTAAAATGAACTGAAGAAGGAAATAACAAACCACTCCACTGTCTCTGCCAGGAAAACCCCAAATGGAGTCACAAAGAGTTGGATGCGACTGAACAATGAACAACTATTCAATATCTAATCTCTTATTCTAACATGCTTGCCTATTTTAATGCTATAGACAGTAAAAAAAAGAATTATATCCACCTTAAGTGTAAAAAATGGTGATAACAATAGTAAGCATCAACTGCTCTCAAAACTGCCCCTTACAAAAAGCGGGCTGTTTTTGCTTTCAATATTTTCTTCTTCCTGTATATGAAAAAATGCAGAGTGGTATGCCCTAGTAGCTAAAGGACCTCCTTAGTGTCAGAAAGATCAGGTTTAAAGCCCATACTGACCCCATTTATAACTATGGACAAGTCATTTAAACTCCCCAAGATTCTGGAAGGAAACAAGTATTTATTAATCACCTACTTTGAGTCAGACATTGTGTTCAGTGTTTTATAATGACTATATAAATATTATAAGGAAAAGAACTTGGATCTGGAGTCAGAAAACCTTAGTTTCAACCCTTTATGTGTAACTATTGCCTGTGTAGCACTAGATGACTTCTAATATCCCTCTAAACTCTAACCTATCACCTTTGGTTCCAAAATTTCAAGGGACTTGCCTATCTGCATGGGTGAGGAAATTTCCTACACATCAATGAATTTATAGTTCCAATTCCAAAAAAAAAAAAAAAAAAGAAAAAAAAAAGGGGGGGGGAGTGGGGACTGGAATGAATCAATACTCTATTCCTTCCAACTTAAATGACCATACTAATATAATTTGCCCTTTTCATTTAATCATCAAATTCTTTTAAAGTTCACACTGTGTGAGGAAATATTCTAGACTCTATATTTTCTCTCTATGAACACCTATGTGCTTGTTGCCAAAAAGGAAGGAGATAAAAGCACTTTGGGGAACAACAGAGGAAAAATGTTAGCTTAAAAATTAATCAGATTAAATGTACTTCTAGGAAGAGCATTAGTGACCTGTAATATGTTCCATCACACCACCGTATGCGATAAAATGAGAAAGGTAATGGGGAAAACTACTGGAGAGGACACATGGTTAAAAGAATGATGGACTATACATAAAGGTTGGCTTGAAATCCAATTTATAATGCTAGACTGAACTCCAGGCAGGACAGCTAATTTCTCACACCAATCAGCCCATTGCTAGAAATGCCATGGAAGAATAACGAATTCCTCTTACATACTTACCTATTTCTCCACCCTTCTCCTCTCTCCCCCCACCCCCATCAAAGGGAAAATTATTTGAGTGGGATGGGAGAAGTAAGAAGAAAACTGGAATGTCTTTTTCCTGCCACTTCCAGTTTTTCCTCCATTAGTAGAGGGATTCCTGGTTGAAGGGGATTGTAACCCAGAAGCCTGGTGACAGATTTTCTCCTTGTTATAAGAAGATAAATGTATCTTGGACTCTGGATGAACTCAAATACCTCACTGTTTGAAGAACGGTTTAAGTAGTTGTGGCTGATTCCTGAATCATGAGCCTTCTATTCGACTTTTAAGAAATATCTGGTAGGAACATAAGGAGGGGTGAACCCCTTTGTGGTATGTGCTGTCAATTGAATAGAAATCCTCAGGGGTCAGAACAATCCACTGACACTTTTCCCCATCATGGCTCAGCCTTTAACAATAGAGCCTTGAGCTAGGTTAAACCACAGAATCCATTTAAATTATCCTAGGCTGGCAGAACCTGCTACAGTATATTTGTAAATCCTGCCAATCATTTAAGATCCTTCTTGAACTTACTGGCATTTCTTAAAATATTTCTAAGGAAAAGGGTTAGAGAAATGTTAGTTTTCTAACTAATTATATATCTCTTCCATACCTGAAGAAAAAAATGGAGGCTCTGAATTAAGAGGATCTCATTTCAAGTCTCCACTTTTGTACTTCCTAGTTGTATAAACTTGAGCAAGTCATTTTAAACCTCAGTTTTCTCATCTGTAAAATTAAACTAGTATTTGAACTGTATAGTTCATAGAGTTACATGGCACACTGGATAAAGGGTAGAGCTGGAGTCAGAAAGGCCTGAGTTCAAATTCTGCTTCAAATGCTTACTTGTGTGTGTATATGACGCTAGTCATTTGACCTGTTTCTTTCAGTTTCCTAACCTGTAAAATGGGAGAAACAATAACATCATTTCAAATTGAAATAATATTTGTAATGTGCTTTGTACAGGGCCTAACACATATTAGAACACTTAATAAATGCTTGTTCCCTTAATCTGTCAAGAGAAAAAAAAATAAGAGAAAAAGGCCTTTCAAATGTAAAACAACATGTAATTTTGTTGCTATTAGCTTTTGTACCTGTGCTTTATCAAACTAAGCCCAGGTATTATAAACATCTGTCATGTACAAATGGAATAACCGTAAATTTGCACTGGAAGACCCAGGTTGGAATATTGACTTAGCCATTCACTAGTTGTGTACACTGATACAATACAAAGGTCATTGGCTCTGGAAATAAGAGGAATTGAGTTTATATCGTGCCTGTTAATACCTGTATGAACTTGATCAAGTCATTTAATCTCTGTGAGTCTCATTTTCTTCATTTAGAAAATGGGGGGATGGGAATGAGAGGAGATGTTTTTTCTGAGGTTCCTTCTAGCTCTATATCTACAATACCATGACCTCTCTGAATCTGAATTTCTTCCTCTGTAAACCTGAAAAAATTCTTTGATGATTTTTACACTACTTTTGACATGTGAAATATCACTACTACTATATTGTAGCCTGCTTATACCCACCTCCCCGCCATTCTTTGTCCATGTTGACTCAGGAAATTTTTTAATCTTAATATAATAACTATTCTCTGTCCCCACTGTCTGAGAGTCAGGTGTTTTACATTTCACCCAGGGTTCTCCAGTATACTTTCAGTGGAGAGACTGGATTTACTCATTTCTCTCATTGGCTCAATCCTGCACTGATTATGTTCTACCAATTTTAGAGGTCCAAGCACCACTGTTCTAGTTAACCACTTAGCCTTGACAAAGTAACATTCAATTTAAAATTATAGTAAGCATAAATATAAAAACATTTTCCCCAGTACATGGAGAGCATAAATCCTTCATATCTTTCCTTTCTGAGAAGATTCATAGTTAAACATTATTACTGTATAACATTAGTTCCACCAAGTTCCAAATCTAAACTAGCTCTGGTCTAACTTCCCAGGACCTTAGATTCAACTCCAAGTCCAGGACCCCATTCTAGAACTGAAAAGGGAAAAAATACCACAGGATCTTGGATGAAGGTGCTCTTTCTTCACCCTGCTTAGAACATGATCTTCTTGCTATGGTTGAATGAGATCTTCACCCCTGTGAAAGCACCTATGCTTCTATAAGATAGATTTATATATATACAGCCATTTATAGCTACAAAGTTAGTGGATGCTCCCATCCCTATATTAGGCCATGGCAGGATGTCTTTTCTCAAAAGCAGGAATTGGGAATTTCCCACATGGTACATTCATAGGTGACATGAGAATGTATCAAAGTTCTGTTATGTTAAAGAAAAAAGGGACATGAAGAAAGGGAAAGAAATTATCACCTTTGTTATATCTTTTCAAGCACCATGAGAAATTTTCAGGTTCTAGACTTGTGATTTTATTGATACAGAAAACTCCCTGTGAGGGTTAAACTTCCTCTCCTCACATTGTTTGAATTTTATAGCATTGTTTGAAGCACTGAGAAGTTGGGTGGCTTGCCTGAAGGTCACACAGCCAGTATGTATCAGAGATAAGGTTTCGTAGGTTCAGAACTGAAAGGAATTTTAAGGGTGATCTAGTACAATCTCCCTCATTTTGCATATGAAAAAAATGAGCTCCAGAGAAGTAAACTTGCCCTATGTTGTACAGCTACAGAATATCACAAAAGGAAGATGAATTTCTTCTGACTTCAAATCTAGTTTTCTATTTGCCATACCAAATCTTCCTGAGCTAGCTCTCCATCCTCTAGCTGCTTCTTTAAAAAGTTTATGCCACGTACAAAGTGACTACACTGCTGTGCCAGTGACATTAGTTTTTGTCCAGCCTTTACCTCCGGGTTTGATTAATGCAGCTTGGTACTTGCTTGTTGAAAAATTCCACAGAAAATGAATAGCTCAACACTAGAAGTGTAGAAAGAGTATACACTGAGCTGCCATACACTTTAGAGAAGTGTTAGAGGGTGAGAGGAGGAAGGGTAGTCCTTTCTATTATTTCTCAAATAAACATTCTAACTCTTATACAAGTGATTTTTAAAATCAAATTTTTTAATCAAGAAAAAGTTATTTTTCTTTCTTCATTCCCCTCTCCATGAAAAAGAATAAAAGGAAGGAAGGAAGGAAGGAAGGAAGGAAGGAAGGAAGGAAGGAAGGAAGGAAGGAAGGAAGGAAGGAAGGAAGGAAGGAAGAAAGGAAGGAAGGAAGGAAGGAAGGAAGGAAGGAAGGAAGGAAGGAAGGAAGGAAGGAAGGAAGGAAGGAAGGAAGGAAGGAAGGAAGGAAGGAAGGAAGAAAACCCTTGTAACAAATATATATGATCAAGCAAAACTAATTCCCTTATTGGAAGCATCCAAAAACTATATGCCTCATTCTAAGGATGTGAATGTATTATCTCTCTATCAGAAGTTAGATAACCCAGAGTTAGATAATATCCAGAAGTTGGATAACTTGTCACTGGATTGCTCACAATTCTGAAGTCTTTGAAAGTTGTGTGTCTTTACAATATTGTTTTTTAAAAAAAATTACTTCTCATTCATATTCATCAGTTCTTATAATTCTTCCCAAGTTTCTCCCTCCAGGCAATTGGGATAAAGTGACTTCCTCAGGGTCACAAAGGTAAAAGTACCTGAGACAGGATTTGAACTCTGGTTCTCCTGAATTCAGGGCTGGTGTTCTATCCACTATGCAATCTAGCTGCTTCTCCAAGTTTCTTTAAAACCCTCCCCTTCATCACTTCTTATAGAATAAGAGCATTCTATTATAGCTATATACCAAAATATTTTTAGCCATTTACCAACTGATGAGTACCTTCATAGTTTCCACTTCTTTGTCACCACTAAATATAACAAATTTTTAAAATATCAAAACAAAATAGGATGGGAAAAGGTTAGCTGCTTCCCAAATAATTTAATGTGAATCATCTTTATTTGGTCCTTTTCTCTTCTCTAAGCCCTCCCCTCCATTTTCTTGGTGCCAACAGATAGACGTAAATGCTATAGCAGGAACAAAAGGAAAACAGAAACATATATTTATGTAAACTTGTATTGATTCAACTAGGAAGAAACCCTACAGCTTTCAAGGTCTGAGTCACAAATCATTATGACCAGAAATGCTGATGTGCAAAGAATACATGAATGCGGCTCTCTTGTTCACTTTGTGTAGGCCTATTGTAAAATAAGAGAGTTTGAACTGCATTAAATATAGTTTTAAGCCTCTGTTTATCAGCAATACTTTAGGGAAGGGAGAATATAGTTGAGGTGCCTCTAGGATTTGTTTATTCAGCTCCATTCTCAACAGCTGACAAATCCACATTTGGGGAAATCAGGGTGAGGTCACATCACCTTTCCATACGTGAGAAAACTCTGTTTGTCTCAAGATGACCTGAAATGTTCTAATTATTGGTTATTCCCTCTAGCCAGTGATGAAGCCAACAAGCACGTAAAGTTCAGTGAACCCACAAGCATACAGCTGTTATCTTTGACTTGTGGCCAAAACAAAAATTGGAACCGAATTTACCCAGACAAGTGTAAAGGCTTCTGTTTAGAACAGCTATTTTCAAAGCCAGATAAACAGCTTTGAAACCAAAAAGAAATGAATCCATTTCTAGGATGTCTGAATCAAAAAGAGGTCAACATCTTGAAGACAGGATGTTAACATACATTACCCACTTGACTGAACAAGTCTCCCAAAGTACTTAGTACCATCCACTCCTCCAGGATGGTCTCACCACTACCTGAATCCACTTAAAATGATTCCATCTTCACCAATGCCTTTTTGTATTAGGGAAAGGTGACTGTTCATTTGGTTGTCTCATAATATAAAACATCAAGTTTATAGAGTATTGGTCATAATAAGGAGCTTTTCCCTTATATGCTGGGGGCCATAATAGAAGAAAGTGGTCTCACTTTGGTTCATTCATTGATTTCATCCCTTTGATTTTTCTACTCTGAGACTAGGAGGAATTTACCAAATAAATGGCTTGCTTATAGGATGCCAAACAACTAGTAAAGGAGCAGTACTTCTATAAGGACTTCATTACACAAACACTTAGGTCTTGTGCTTAATCTTCAGCTTCATCCTATATCACCAAACATTATAGAGAGCAAGGCAGCAATTTGTCTTGGAATAGTGCTTCACTGAACCTTTCATACCTAGTTGCCTTTCAAGGCTGCTTATATTCTACCAGAAGGTGAAAATAAAAATAAATAAATAAATAAAAATAAAAAAACAGGATCCTGAATCTACATAAGCAGTGTCCCATGGTAGAAAAAAAAGAGGAGGGTATTTTTTTTTTTTTCCAACAGAGCAAAGGTACCTGAATGGATATCTGCTTCCCGGTGAGCTATGTCATCAGCAGCAAATCAGACTGTGCCTCCATCTCCAGTCGTCTATTCAGTTGATAACAAGGCTTACCCAGCACGGGATTTAAAAAGCCTGCTCCTCTTTAGTGGGCGGCAGGGGTTCCCACCACATCTGTAGGAGGGACGACATCACACGCCTTGCTCTCAGCTCTGATCCTCTCCCCAGTTCTTTGCGCTTTCCATTTGATGCAATAACAAAAATCGCAGCAGTTTATGGGAGGCTTGAGTTTCCAGATTAGCAAATGCCGTGAGCCCCGGGATGGGGAGAGGAAGAGCCGGAGTAAGGACAAGTCATTACGGCCTGTTTCAAATTCAGCAGTTCAGGCCCGTCGGCGGGAGAAGCTGCGTTGGTTTCCTAATGGGCAGGGACGCTTTGCAGAAGCCCATTGAGCGAATGGATAAGATGTTTCATCCTGCAAGCTTCAG
Source organism: Sminthopsis crassicaudata (assembly GCF_048593235.1). Taxonomy (NCBI): domain Eukaryota; kingdom Metazoa; phylum Chordata; class Mammalia; order Dasyuromorphia; family Dasyuridae; genus Sminthopsis; species Sminthopsis crassicaudata. Next base: position 98,562,845 of record NC_133619.1, read on the forward strand.
CCACTTCGCAAAAATAACGAGAAGTGACAGTTTGAGTCATGCTTTACCAGTCTCAGATTCTACATGTGAAATGGTTTTTCAATCAGTCCTGCTTTTGTGCTAGAAATGAATGAGACTTAGCCTGCTCGACTATGGATAGGGAAATCCCTATCAAAGCAGAAGCATTTTGCTTTGTTCTCTGGGAAAAGAGATTGGATATCTCTAGATAATACATGAAAGGACTGGGAAATATGAAGCAACAGACGGGTGGGTGACCAGTGCTATGTAATAGCAATGTTCTAATCAAAGATTTCTGCTAACTTCACATGGAAAGACATCAGAGAGCATACTTGTAACAATCATGAAACTGTTATTCATTAATTGTTTGTTTATATGGGGTCTTCTAGGGAAATACTGTCTTCAATCTCCCTATCCCCAGACCTCTGATTATTAACGTTAGCTTATTTCCCTTTTGTATTCCTAACATCATTTCTTTGTCATTTTTTTAATATACTGAATTTGAAGCCCCTGGCAATAGTTACATAGATTTAGAGCTGAAAAGAAGTTAGGAGGTCATGTAGTCCACCCTCCATATCCCATAAGTTGCCATGTCTTAGAGATTCTAACTCCACAACCCCTCATGCATCCATCACTTTCTGTCTCCTCACATAATCACCAACCACCTTCTTTTCAGGCCCCTATTCCCTTCCACCTGAAATATTACAACAGGCTCTGAGTTAGTCTCCTACCTACAGTCTCTCCTTTATCACATCCATATGCTGCCTACTGTCAAAGTGATAGTCCTAAAGTATGTTTGACCCTGTTGTTTCCTTATCCAGTGATTTCCTATTGCCTATAAGACCAAAACTTCTTTTTAATAAGTAAAGTCCTTCACATTCTGGCTCCAGTCTATTTTTCCAGATGTATTATACTATTATGACCCTTACACTACTTATGATCCAGCCAAACCAGTTCACCTGCTACCCATAATGAGCAACATATCATATTCTATCTGCATGCTTTTGTATGAGCTAAACCCAGTTCCTGCAATGTATCCCCTCTACTTCTCAGAAAGTCTCACTGCCTTCCAGCTTCAAATTCTCCAGGATGGGGCAAGTAGGTGGCCCAGTGGTTAGAGCACCAGCCATGAAGTCAGGAGGACCTGAGTTCAAATGTGACCTCAGACACTTAACACTTCCCAGGTATGTGACCCTAGGCAAGTCACTTAACTTCAATTGCCTCAATAAGAACAACAAAAAATTCTCCAGGAAGCTTTTTCTAGCCACTAGGGGACAATTATAGGGCAATGTAGCTAGAGTGCTAGGATAGAAGTCAAGAAGACTTCTCTTCCTGAGTTCATATCTGGTCTCTGACACATACTAGTTGTGTGACCTTGGAAAAGTCACTTAACCCTGTTTGCCTTAATTTCATCATCTATAAAAATGAGCTGGAGAAGGAAATGGCAAACCACTCAAAGAAAACCCCAAATGGCATCACAAAGAGTCAGACATGACTGAACAACAACAATAAAGAGTTGCTATTGACTTTTTTATCCCAGAAAAATCATTCATTCATTCATTCATTTTATTTAATTATTTTATATATGAACTTTAGTTACTTTGTGTATATTTTGAATCTACTCATATGTTATTTTCTTAATAGAATGGAAGTTTTTTGAGAATAAGGATTGATTCATTTTTTTTGTCCTTATAATTTCAGTACCTAGTACCTGGTAAATACTGTTTACTTAATAAGTGGTTTTAATTAATTGATTAGTTTTGTAGATGAGGAAACTATAACCAGGTAAAAATCAATATAATTTATTAAACAATAATAAATATTATATGCTTAATGAGCACAAGATTGTCTTCTCTAATCTTTATTTCTTCATTTAGTGTTTCTGTATTTCCTTCAATGCTATCTCTAAGACTAATTTCTCAGTAGCTATCTTCCCTTTGACTGACCCCTTCCTCATTAGAGAAGTGGGTGACATAACAAAGACATTACTACACATGGAATCCAAAAAACCCAGGTTCAAATCCAACCTGAGATACTTGTTAACTGCAAACCTGAGCAAATGAATACTTCTCTGAACTCTCCAAACTTCCCAGAATTCCTCCTGGTCCAGACTAGCCTTCTGGAGAAAAAAATTGAATTCAATCTGTGCTACTTTTTAGGGGACTCTTTTATGTCCCTATAATAAAAAGCTCCTTCTTACAAGTGGAGGTTACACCTCTAAGTCTTCTATCAATCCTTTGCCAACTCAGCTGACTCCAAAGGAGTCAATCTAGTGAGCAAGAGAGCTGTCATGTTTTATTCCCCAGTCCTATACTATTTGACCATCAGATCTGGCTTCTTGTGAAAATAATGATACTATCCATGGATTTAGGGAAGTTGAGAAATATAGTATATTTAGGAGAAAAATGATAAGATTGGTTTGCTTATATTGAGTTTGAGATATTAATCAAAGATATACATAGTGTTTTAAAAAACAAAGATCATGTGCTAGATTCATTAGAGAGATTAGGATGGGACAGAAATTGAAGTTACATCCATTGTTGTATTAATAGCATCATGGATAAGAAGTGAAAAGAGAGAAGAGGGACCTAGGACCTCTTGAAAAAGAGTCACAGGAGCCAGAATTAGGATGATAAACCAATGAAGTAGACTAGAGAAGAAATGGTTAAAGATGTACATAGAGAAGCAGGAAAGAGTAGTGTTATAGAAGTCAAAAAAGGCAAGAATATTCAGATAGGAAGAATAGTCACTTGTCAAATAATTGCAGAAAGTCAAGGAGGCTAAGAGTTACATAAAGATAACAAATTTGGCTAAATTAAGGTCAATTTTAATGTTGAAGAGAACAATTTTGATATCATAGAGTGATTAAATGTGAGATTTCAATTGTGAGAATTTCAAAATGTGAGTATTGAAAATGGAAGTAAAGGAAGTACAGGCATTGACTCAAAAAGGCAATAATCATTTTTAAGCACATACTATATATCAGACACTAATAGGTCAGAGGTGTTAAATATGTCATTGAAATACTTTTTTTGAGTACAGCCTAGCCAGATTAAAATGTAATTGAAAAAGTTAACAAAATCAATACAAATACCATAGAATATAGATAATGTTGACATGTGGTTTTCTAAGTGAATATGTAACCTGTGCGAAGAAGGAGGGAGAGAGAGAGAGAGAGAGAGAGAGAGAGAGAGAGAGAGAGAGAGAGAGAGAGAGAGAGAGAGAGAGAGAGAGAGAGAGAGAGAGACAAACAGACAGACAGAAGGAGGAAAAAAAGGAGAAGGGAGAGAGAGAGAAAGGGAGACAGACAGACAGAAAAAGAAGGGGAGGGAGAGGGAGAAAGGGATGAAAGGAAGAATGAAGGAAGAGAAAGAGAGAGGAAGGAGGAGAGAGAAGATAATGAAGTAGAAGAGAAGGAGAAGCAAGAAGAGCAAGAACAAGAAGAAGAGGAAGAGGAGATTTTAATTACAAGAGGTGAAATACCCAATGGGGTAATGTACCAGAGGAAAGGAAAGAGAATACAAAATGTACAAGTGAAAGAGGTGGAGGACATAATACATACCTAATTTATAGACAAAAACTTTTCCAAACACTTGGAAACTGCTAAGTTCACATTTAAGTTTTCCAAGTTTTCATTAATCCATAAAAAATACAAATCAAGTGAACTCTTTCAATATCATATCTTTCTCTGAGATCAAAGCTCTTATTAAAGAGAAAGAAGATACCTTTAAAAGTAAAAGGAGAAGACACTTTTAAAAAGACAAAATCCAAGCTGTTGTCTACACTTTATTTGTGTACATTTAGTACTCTGTGTGCCTGAGGCATACTTTATAAATTTCTTTTTATTATTCTAAATTTGGAGTCATCTCCTTTAGCAATATATCTATTACTGTAGTTCACAACCTCCAGCTATGAAATACAAAGCACTAAAGTCCTCTAATTAATGCATGCATATGGGAAGTTTGTAATTAACTACAAAGCTATAACTGGGTCAAAAACAATAATGACCATGAATTTGAGAAACTGAAGAATGGATGGGGGAAGAAAGGGGCTCATTCAACAAAGCTGCATTGTTATCTATGGTAGCTTAAAGGGAAAAAAAATATTCCAAATTTTTAGGGAGAGAAATATCCATAAAACCAATAAGGAGAAAATCTATCACAATTTATCATCTACACAGGAGGACAAGGTCTACTGTACTCATGACACAAGAGGGGAAAGACTGCACTAGATTTATGGAAGTGCTTGCTAAGAAATCAAGCTCATCTATTGACTGTGCAATAGAGCCCCCTGTCTATAAACTCACTCTCTGGAGTACAAAGTTCTCAGATCAGTTTGGGGCTACATCCTGCAAGTCTTGCTGATTTCCCTATAGATGATGTGACTTTTGCTCCATTTGGGGTTGTTCTTTCTTCTGCAGCAATAATTCACTCTAATAATAGCAAAATGTGTGTGGTATTATTTTTTCTCTGAAATTTTTTTCAGCTTAAAAAATAGGTGCTCTCGGCTTCTTTTTTAATGGAAAACAACATTATAATACACATATACAGTATAACACAGCAACAGGGTCATTGGATTAGGAAGCATGAATTCTAAATGATCTCTTTATTTGCTATGTGAATCTGGCCACATTACCTAATTCCTGAAATGCTCCCCACACCCTGTCCTTTATTTCAGGTTTTTCTTTCTTTCAAGTCTGTTCAAATTCTACTTTGTATACAGGGCCTTTCCTAGGCCCCTTCTAGTCCTACATCCCCATTGCTAGTGTCTTGTCCCCAATATCATCATTCACTTTTTGACATTTTATCTCCCCTATTAGAAAGCATGTTTCTTAAGAGCCAAAATAGTATTTTTGCTTTTCTTGATGTCCTCAATGTTTAGTACCATACCTGATTGACCAAGTACCCTAATCTCCCCAAGCCTCTTTCATCAGTTGTAAAATGTATACAAAAACAATAACAATACTCATGTTACCTACTTGATCAGATTGTTGCAGAGATTTAAATGAGATAACATATGCAATTATTAAACAATGGTATAAACTTTGCAGTGGTATATAAATGTCAACTATTTGTCAAGTTGAATAAGATAATCAGCTGGAGTGGGAAATAGACCAAAAAAATGCAAAAGGTCTCTTCTGCCTCTAATTTAAAGGGAGGAGTGATTCAGTGAGATGCCAGATTGTTAAACTTGGATGAGGGCAATAGTAAGCTTGTGACATGTATGATATTTCTGTTGAATATGTTTAAACTCCTACAGTGTGCAAGATGTTGCGCAGAATCTAGACACACAGGATTCCCTGTTTGATGGGAGAACAATCTAAGACAGTGTGGGAGCAGCAAATGGATTTACTACAGAGCTGAAGGCCGGTCTGAAAGTCAGGCTCTCTCATTTTTCCATCAACCATCAGCAGCAACGAAAAAAAAGAAAAATTCCTATTAGTGCATGTGAATCTCCTGTCATTCTCCCCAAAGTTACATTGAGATTGGACAGATGGAAACACAGCAGCATCACCCAGTATGACTGCCAAATACCATCTACGGACAAAGTAGGGAGTGATGTGAGAGTTATTTAGGGCATAGAGCCAGCAGCCTATTGATATTCATAAAATACAACTTGAGTGATCATTCTGACACTGCCAGGGCCAGAAAAGCACATTAAAGGTGCCAAAAAAGGATAAACTGATCTCATGGACAGGATCTTATGCTTAGATGTACCTATTTGGCAACCTTTTGGCATAACTGATATTTTATTTCCACCTACACAATCTCAATGTTATCCTTTTTTCATTTTTTAAATTCAATCTATCTTCAAAAGCAGAAGAGTTGAGATTTTCAAGATTATTTTTCCTGTTGCTGCTGACAGATGGGAGTTACAGAAAAATAAAAAAAAAAGGAACACACTTTAACCCACTCTCACCTCTCACCCCTCCTTACCATACATACACACACACACACACACACACACACACACACACACACACACACATTGCTTTCCTATTTTTATTTCTTTGGACTATTTTGTCCTTATTTACATTTTATAAACAGAGTGTAACAAATGGGACACTTGCTTCAAGTGCACAAAGCATAGGGGTACAGAAAATAATGTTTAATGCATTTGCACGGGGAAGCTTGCCAAGGGTTAGGTGGATACAATTTTACATTCTTTCTTCAAGCACAAAATTATCTGGTATGGTGCTTTGATATTTTTGCAGTCTCTGTATAACTCTTATGCTTAGTTGATGTGATATGAATAGGTTAAGAAGAAACACTAATATACTGTCTCAGCAGTCAACAGTCATTGAAGTACTAATAATACAGACCCAATGATCATTTTGATTGTTAAGTGATGGTGATAGTGATGATACTAATGATAGCTCTGTGTGCTGTCCTAGCAGGTCAGCCAGCAAGTGGTTAAGTTCAAATTTAAAAATGCTAAAATCATTTATAGAAGAGAGTTAGAAAAGAAAGTCATAGGATTCTGGCTACATAGATAGGATCAGGTGGAAGGCAAGAGTCATGGGGGCCATTCCGGTTAGCCTTGAAATGGAAGCCCCATTCAATACAGCCAGCCCAAAATGCGTCTGATGTTATCTGTTTGCTGAACCAGACTAAAGCCCACCTGATATAAAAAGGGAGTTCTGAAACCCAAAGAAGAGCTGGATATAAAAGCACTCATGTTTCATTAGGACAGTTTTGAATAAAGAACCTTGCAGGAAGTCAGAGATATATGTCCTAAGTCTGAGAGACTAATTCACTTCTTTTCATTAAAAAAAATTGCCTTTTGTTTTTACAGCATATTTATTTGTGAACACATTGTGAGTCCATCCCCTCTTTAGTGGGCATTCCCTTATAACAAAGATTGAAAAAGCAAAAAACAAACAAAAAGTTAAGCAAAATTAAAATTTAAAAAAATAATTATGTTTAATAGTGGATGAAATATTCCATACTCATAGTCTCCCACCTCTCTGAAAAAAAGGAAGAAGGTAGTTTTTCTCAACTTTTCTCTGAGATCAAGATGAGTCATTATAACAGCTTCTTTTATTGATCTTAGTATATTAGCCTAAGTATAGTCATTGTACATTTTATTTTCCTGGTTCTACTTCTTTTATCCTGCATCAATTAATATAATTCTTTCATGTTTTCATGAATTCTTCATATTCATTATTCATTAATTACATATATGTATATATATAGCAGTGGATCACTAGGCTAAAGAGTAAAAAAAAGTTTGAATTTCATTTTTAATATAAGTGCTAATTCTATGACTGAAGAAATGCAACGTCTCTTTTGTGCACTTCCCAATGTGTAACCTCAAACGCTCTCTAGGTAAATGGATAGCTCTGTGGTGAATATTACTTCCCCACAATGAAGAATGAAAGCAAAATTCAACTCATAATTTACATGTAAGTAGGATTTCATCAAATGAAACACAAGATATCCTAACATGATACAAATAATGTTAAGACTACCAGGCTTTTCATTAGACTATTTCCAGATGAGAGGTACACTTCTTTGGACCTATAGGATCTCTGATAGTATGCCAGCCATGAACACACCTTTTCCAACACTGTATGAGAACTGCAAGTTAAATTAGCTTCAAAGAAATTTAAACCAGGATTACATAGAAAAATACTACATTTCTTAATATGATTTATCATTAAGGACTCATTTTAGAATTTATCATATACAATTTCTTTTTGTTCAGTTATTCTGTGGCTAAGTTAATGAACAATATTTTCTGAATTCATGTTTGGATTTTTAATCATTCAAACATATGTATACTCAACATCATCAAATGGCCTCACATGCAAGTGGCTATTATGAAATGGCTATTATGAAAGGAAGAGGGTAGCTGAGTTTCCTGAGCAATTTCTCATAATTAGTTTAAGAACTGCATATATTCAGTGATCATTGGAGGCATTTGTATTCTCAAGGATACACAGTTTTGATACTATAACAATCATACTGAAAGCTTGAAAGAAATTAATTATTTCTCCATGCTTTCAGGATACTCTTTAGTATCTGCTCAGTAAAGTTTCTTCGCCCCCCCCCAAAAAAAAAATTACAAAAGGCAGAAAAGAACTTGAATTTTTAGCAAGCAAACCAAGAGGTTACAAGTGGATATACTTCAAACAAAATTATTAATTCTTAATATGCAAGCAAAAAGGATCGCAAGAAATTATATTTAATATAAATGTTTCTTCTACTAAGGAAAGTAATCTCCTAAAATGTCAGTTGCATAATATTGCCATTATGTAATAAATGATTACAAAAAAGATACAGCCTCATGCAGAGGCTTAGTCAATCACATCAGCAGGTAGAAATTCATATATCAGTAGCACCTCAAATTATTCATGGGTCATAGAAATCAAGTAAGTCTAAGATTACCTACTGTTAAACACATCCATGGATATGGAAGCAAAAAAGTTAAAGAGAAGTTATCCTATAATAAACAGAAGTATAGAGTCTGGAATTGGAAGATGCTATATGTGACATGAAGAATATCACAACTTCTCTCTGAAACCTTATTATAGATTTATAGATTTGAGGAAGTTTTAAAATGAACATAAATATATAAGGATTGATGGAGAAATGCAAATTAAGACAACTCTAAGATCCCAGTACACACCTGTCAGATTGGTTAAGATGACAGGAACAAATAATGATGAATGTTGGAGGGGATGTGAGAAAACTGGGACACTGATACATTGTTGGTGGAATTGTGAATACGTCCAGCCATTCTGGAGAGCAATTTGGAACTATGATCAAAAAGTTATTAAACTGTGCCTACCCTTTGACCCAGCAGTGTTACTATTGGGCTTACATCCCAAAGAGATCTTAAAGAAGGGAAAGGAAACTGTATGTGCCAAAATGTTTGTGGCAGCCCTCTTTGTAGTGGCTAGAAACTGGAAAATGAATGGATGTCCATCAATTGGAGAGTGGCTGAATAAATTGTGGTATATGAATATTATGGAATATTATTGTTCTGTAAGAAATGACCAACAGGATGATTTTAGAAAGTCCTGGAGAGACTTATATGAACTGCTGCTGGGTGAAATGAGCAGGACCAGGAGATCATTATATACTTCAACAACAATACTATATGATGATCAATTCTAATGGATGTGGCCATTTTCAACAATGAGATGAACCAAATCAGTTCCAATAGAGCAGTAATGAACTGAACCAGCTACACCCAGCAAAAGAACTCTAGGAAATGATTATGAACCACTACATAGAATTCCCAATTCTTCTATTTTTGTCCACCTGCATTTTGGATTTCATTCACAGGCTAATTTTACACTATTTCAAAGTCCAATTCTTTTTACACAGCAAAACAACTATTTGGACATGTATACATATATTGTATTTAATTTATACTCTAACACATTTAACATGTATTGGTCAACCTGCCACCTCGTGGGGGGAAGGAGGGGAAATTTTAGAACAAAAGATTTGGCAATTGTCAATGTTGTAAAATTACCCATGCATATAATCTGGTAAATAAAAACTATTAAAATAATATATATATATATAAGGATTGACATGCTAGATCACATCTGAAGCCTTTCTGCCTCTAACATTGATGTCAAAAGACTTCCCAGAAAAAGTCATGGTAGTACTCATACTGCTTTAGCATATATTAGATGCATATATTATTTCACTAGATAAAGCAGCTAGTAGCACAGTGGAAAGAGTGCAGAGCCTAGATTCAGAAAGAATCATCTTCATGAGTTCAATTCTGGTCTCAGTTATAGGCTGTGTGATCTTGAACAAGTCACTTGATTTTGTTTGCCTCAGTTTCATCATATATAAAATGAGCTACATTATCTCTGAATCTACATGGAAATGAATACAATCAATTAGGCATAAACCTAGGAAAATCCTTAATTTACAAAGATCAAGGTCACCCACTGCATCCTAGGCCATTGCCAATCATATTTATTTCTGTCTTGCCACTGGACTTTGATGACTCTGGAGGAAAAAGTGAGATTGACACCCTTGCATAGCTCTCACTCTGTTATATCCAATTCATACTCAAGCCAAGACATCACTCTTATGATGTCCTTGGTCCTCTTTGAGAATGGAGGGTGGATATCAACAAAACAAGAGGGAGAAGGAAATGGCAAACTACTCTAGTACTGTTGTCAAAAACACTCCAAATGGAGTCAAAAAGAGTTAGACTAATTGAAAGCAACTCAACAACAACATTTCATTATATACTTGTGTACAAAGTAAGTAGATTTGGACTTAATAGTACAGAAAAATAGATAAAGAACTATTTGAATAACCAGACTCTCAAAGTAAATTCATTAATGGATCGATGTCACCTACAGGAAGTCTTCTAGTGGTAGGCTGTAGGGCTCTGACATTTTTATCAAATTTTTACATAAAATCATAGATGGAATAGTTGACTCAAAGTTGGGAAAGAGAGTTAGATAATAGCTATAATCCAAAAAAATTTAAGTGGCTGAAATAATTAGACATAACTAGAAAGTAAACTTATTTGTGACAAATAATGGTATTATTTACCATTTATGATGTTCTGTTTCTCATCGCTCTATCTCTGTATTGAGTGTCACTCTGTATCTCTACATCTCTGTATTATGTGTCCTTCATATCTAGAATGAATGTTCTCTTCTCCTTTACCCCTTAGAATCCTTTGTTTCCTTCAAAGTTTTGACTAAGCACCTCCTTCTCGAGTAATAAAGGAATTGGCCACTGAAGGTATAGTGCTTATAACATCCTTGAATTTATCCCTCTTTATGCTTTTATAGAACATGCACAGATAGTCCCTATCTGTTTATAATACTACATAGAACTTTGGAAAGCTGGTTTCTAGTCTTGAGGGACTGGAATATTATGACAAAAAAGTCTTCTCTGATTGATTGTAGAAGAATCATTGACTCACATGGTACCTAGCCAGATGTGTGAGGAGTGCAAAGTTAGAGCATCCACCCCAAGATTCACACTGGACTATTTGTTCCCAACCTGTGACAGAGCATTTCAAGTTCATATTGGTCTGATCAGCCACAGTTGGACACATTATAACTTGACTCTAATGTAGAGATGTCATTTTGATCCTCTTCAAGAATAAAAGGGCAACAAACCAACCAACCTAGCTAGAAATGAATTTACATACAAAAGGATATAACTGAAGATCTCTTTTCCTTCCTCAACGCAAGTTAAATAAGAATCAATTTTAGGTTGCTGCAATGAAGTGGGGAAAGGATTGAGATAGAGGTCTATCATCCACCAAGTTGCATGTATCCATGAGCATATGCTGCTTCTATTTTTTT